>NW_026556442.1:0-36022 GCF_029017545.1 Prosopis cineraria
AAAATTCTTATAAACTCTACATCCTCATTGCAATTTAAATCTTATAGCAGAACATGTATACATACGAGGGGAAACAAGAAAGAAAGAAAGGTAGAAAGAAAAGGATGAGACAAGCAATTAGCAAACACTGTCAACTGTCTTTGCATGTCTGGAAGACTTTCCTTTAAATATTCCGTATGTCAGCATATTAACAATACAAGGTTTACATTGCAGATTAGAACTCCAGATGTCATGCTTTGAACACGTAGGTGACCAAACTTGAATTGTGTCACTTGTATCAACATCTAGGTTCAATGAGCAAAGAGAGCTTATTGAGCGCACTGCTTTACAATGATCTGGTATGAACCATGAGATAACCCCAAAAGAACAACCCATTGTCATGTGTTGGGTCAAACTGGGCAAGGAGTTTTTAATCATGTTTAGCCTAATTTCTAGCTAACATGCTAACCGAAGCTGAAGCTGGACCTTTGGTCAAAAACATACAACCCAGACAAACCTATAGGTCAGACAGGAAAACAGTAGGGGATAATTCATCTTTGAATGTCCGCACCTCTATTGAAGTCAATGGGGAGTATGAAAACCCCATTGGAATACTAAAAGCTGGATGATTATATTATCAAAAGAAGCAGGGCTCACCCAAATCTGGATCCCAAACTATAGATTGTATGCAAATCAGTATTTATCTTTTGTTTCTGTAATCCGCATTGGCATGCCCTTTCCTGAATCAAATCCAAGTTACTGCATTTCTAGTTCTAGAAACAAGGAATTGAGCAGATTAGTTCCTTTAACTGGATATTCTAAGAGCCCAAGTAACTCACGAAATCCCAAAAGGAGAATGAAAGTGATTTTCATGTTCAATCCTTGTCAAACATGGTGGCTCCTGAAAAACCCCAAAGCATTAAAATAAAATACCTTCAATGCCCCTTTCCAAGACTCACTGGTTCTTGTCAATCCAGATTTCCTTCAAGAGCACTACTGACTCTCAGGTAGGTTAATTTAAAAGCCCCAGTTGCATCATTATCCCCGTTCGTAGCTAATAATCCTGAATATTGGATGTTATTATCCTAGTGTAAATTTTCTTTTAAATTTGCCAATCCATCAGGGACTATGTCAAGTGACTTAAGCTCATATGTGTTTTCTTCTGCATTTGTTTTTCCTTGTATGTGACTTCATTTAGGATATTCTTAATCCTCCATTGTTGGGCTTTCATTTATCAATTGTTTCACTTGAAAAAAGGAATTATAAATGGACAAGCAACATTTGGCATAAGTTACCAAATTGTGCCCCAAAAATCCACAAATATATATTACAACCACATTCACACAAGTTAACAAGAAAACATAGCACAGAGTGGATTCTAAAAAAACTTCACCTGTATTCCACCTAAAGGGAGGCAAGTAGCTTCTTTCAAACAAGACTCTGAACCACGATTTCCAGATTTCGTTACCTAAATCAAAATTACCAGAACAACAAAATTCAATTATTTGTAGTTTTTCTATATATGCTAGAGAAAAATACTTCTGAAGAATCTGGATATACCTGCATAACCAGATCGAACTCAGCCACATTAGCTGTATAATGTTTCCTGTTGTTCTCATTCTTGATTGCAGCCTGCATGACCAGAAAAAAAAAAAAAGAACCAAACTTTTTCTTACAATAATAGCCCAGGATATCAGTATTAATTAAGTAATAAAGTGAAATATCATTGTAGATGATATGACCCAACATATATACACATTGTTGAGCAATAACAACAAGCCTTATCCTACTAGGTGGGGTCAGCTATATAGATTACATGGCGTCATATAAACTCATTGTTGAGCAGCCTAGAAATACTTGGGAAATGGTAAAATCAACCGTTTAAAGGGGAAAAAAATTCGTTGAACATGGCCACACCACTATTTAATTTCATCATCACAGACATCATCTCATAGCTGCCAAGAAGAGCAATCCCAATAATCACACTAATGCAATTGAAAACTTTCCAAACATTATACCCCAAATAATTGTTTAACTGAAGCCCATGAAACATATTCTAAATATTTAAACATTAGTGAAGGCTCAAGAACGCAATGCAACTACAGCATGAAACCCACGTGTGGCATTTCTTAGGGTTTGGAAGGTGGATAGATCACAAAACTACAAAACTATCACTACTCGGCTACCATATGCAAAATGTAACTTAAGTATAGAATATTAGAATGTGCATGCTAAAATAATACTCCTCTAATTACTACTATAAGGCACCTCTAAATATCTCACTAGAACCGAGACATGGCTAAGTTATTAACTTTCTCTAAAAATATAATAAACTTCCAATTTTACCCTATTGACATGAAAAATTTTTCAAATTTACATTACATTCTCTCTCATAGTTAATGAGTTTAAATAGGGGTAATATAGGGAAAACGTATTTAATATCCTATGAAGTGCCTTATATTAAGGACAAAAGAATCCTTCTAAAAGGCACCCTTTAATAGGGACCAGAGGGAGTACTTGGCAGCTTGAATAGGCTTCAATACCATGTGCAGAAACCACTTCAACATGGTTCCATGACTGTAAATATCTTCAGTGAAAATCATTTCCAAGATAAGACTGAATATTGTATCAAACTGGAACAAACTGAAGTTATTAGACCATCAGTAGTACTGTACTATAAATCAATAAGTGACATGGCATTACCTCATGAAGAGTCTCTGTGCTCCTATCTGAGAGTAGGAAAACAGGAAAATCGTAGGATTTCCACATGATAGCAGAACCCTGTAAAAATAAAATGAATTGACAATTATAAATGACTCATTGTGCTGTTCCCGGACCATACTAGCATCAGTAGATATCCAGCTTAGATAATCTTTATTCCAAGCATAAATCTTCAAAAAGTAATCCAGAATAAATTTGTCCCATCCATAAGTGTTTTTCTTTAAGATAAAAATTTTATTTTCTTATTTTACAATCGAGCCACCTGATTTCCCAGAATATGCTAGACAAAATCATAAAGGAAGAACTTAAAGATTAAGACCTCTTTGGCAACCAGAGTACAAATTAACGTCAAGTTGTGAATTGTCATACAAAAATGCAAATCTTGCTAAAAAGTCCTATCATACAGTTGGATTCCATTGATATCCAGTGTTATGGTAAGGAGCAAATTCAACTTGAGGAAACTTTAGGTCTGGAGAGAATCCTACAATTCACAAAATAAAAACTATCATAAGCAACTTGGCATTGCTTCAACATATTGAATGAGTAAAAGGAAAAATAATTACCCTTCAACTTATTCTGCACTCCAGCTCCTGACTCAACTAGCACCCCAGCAACCTTACTTGCAAAGTTTGAATCAGCAGATATTCTGAAGGAAAAATTCAGGTTCAACAAATGGATATAATTTCATAAATGATAGATGAATATACAAATTAAAAAAAAAAAGGATAACAAAAACTACTAAAACACAACTATGCAAGGAATTTCTTTCAATGGCAGAAAATATTAAGTTTCCACAACTTTATTTTTAACTTCCTTAAAGAAAGATTAAAACATCAATGATCAATCCACATAAAATAGCCCAAGTCACAGATATCAACAACCTATGATTTTACAAGACAATAAACAGTTATTGGACCCCAAAATTAGCTTATCCAGAATATTCTTAGCAACAAAGTCATTGATCTTGAATTTCAAGAATTCACTTCTATTTTTTCTTGTTAGAGATCACATTTCAAAAGAATAGTCAGTAGTCAAATTTTTTCAAGTAAAAATAATAAAATTAGTCTCTAGGTTCTTCAAATCTACTATATTTAAAAGAACCAACAAGAACTAGCTAATATATGGTGTAGGAAGCATATAATTATACCAAATGCAAATAATGTCCACAACAAAGAGAGAAAAACAATGACAAATCAAAAGGCAAAAGCTATTTTGCAGCTCATGAGAATATACTCGCCGTGACACACAAACCAAGGATGTCAATGGATAGCACAATGTAGATCTAAGAATAAGAAATGCAAGGCATGAAAAGGAAAAGCTCCAATGTAGATCTATATCAAAATTTGATATACATGCCTTGTTAAGAGACTTTCAAACTCATCCAATGACACCAGTACAGCAGATGACTTTGACAGCTGATTAGCATTTTTGAATGACACTATTGGGGCAACAACCTTGTCTCGTCCAGGATCTAAGTAATACATTAAGGGAAGAACGATGAACCAGATTATTATCACAATGACATTCTAATTGCACCCAGCATTGTAGATAATGTAAGAAATAAGACAAATTTCTGTGAAGACTCACTGGAACAACCAATTGGTCCAGAAAGACTTAGTAGCCGCACACAAGGATATCCATCAACAACCTTGTACATAGACTTCTGAAGGTCAGGAACTGATTCCATGGAGAAGGATTGCCCTGAATTATTACCAAAATAGGAATGGGACAGAATCAGCAAATAATAGCACTAGAAAGTTCAACAAATATAAGAAAAAGCAGGTAACTAACTGTTTCATGATAGAAATTAGTCACACTGAGTTAAGCATTAAAAGTGAGAAAAGCAATTTTGTAATTAGGCAAAGAAAACAAGAATCCTACATGATCTATTGAAGTTAGTTATAGCTGAGGAGATATGATACTTGAGGCTCCAGTATACTAAGTCACAAATGATTTGCAGAAAAAATTAGAGAGTAAAAAATGGAATAGCTGAACTCATTTTTTCTCTCTCATTGCTATACCCCTTCTTCTCTCATCTCCCCTCTCCTTCGATACCCATAAATCCAAAGGGTATCAAAGTGGGAAATTCACAGATCTCTGATGGAAGCTGCAAGATGCTAGTGTCAATAAAATATATAGAACAATGATTGAAGAGTGCAATGGAATAGTATGAAGCTCAGCAAGAGAACAATTGAAGGTGTTAGCAGACAAGGTTGTTCAAATCAAGAATCAGATCAACAACTTGCAAGAGATGATACTAGGCCTTACATTATAGTAGAGCAAATTAATCCATGAACGGAGACAAGAACAACCACATGTTAGGACCAATTTGATTCCAGAGGACAGCCAATTACCAGGAAACAATGAGATTTACAAAGATTGACTTTCCAAAATCCACTCAAGATGGTGTGAACTTGAGGGATGGATGACTAAGAGTGAACACTTCTTGTCCGACAGAATACCAGAAAATAACCTAATGGTGATTGCAAGCTTGAAATTGGATGAGAAACCTCTCCAATGATTATAAGCTTTTGAAAACAGCAAAGGTGGGGAGCTAACATGTAGTGAGATGACTCAGCCTCTCAGGGATACAGAACCCATTTAAGTTTGATATTCGATGATCCCTGGAAGAGATCTCATGCAGCTTAGTTAGGCAAACAGGACCATTATCACAGCGGACCAGGATAGCTTCAATAAACTGATACGTAAAATAGAATTGACTTAGAGCCAAAAACTCAGTTGTTAGATTGCTAAATTGAAATCTGAGATTGCAGATCGAGTCAAACATTTCCAACCTAAAACGTGTGCTTCCTTTACCCAATTACAAAATTACCCCCTTCACACAATTAATCATCCTTGTAATTTATTTTTATAATGCCAAAATTGCATAGAACCACCCAAATTTCAAAATTTGACAAAGAATTTTTCCAAGCTATAAAATTTGCAAATATCACACCTTGAACAGAAGCAAAACACATCAAAGAGCTATTTGCACATAACTTGTAAGTCGCGAAAATTATACACAAATATATCAAAATTTAAAGGAATAGAACGTACGAAAAGCATAGAGGTTTAATATCACTTAGGGATCACATTCATTAGTAAAATAACGAACTCCAGAATGTTATCATTAGACACAGTTTAAAAAGTTTGTTATCAAGTTTCAAATGTTATCATTAGGCTCAAATTTCACTGTGGCCATGAATCTTAACCTTTTATAATCAAATATATGAACTACAATAATTTTAAAACACTAATAATAATAACAAGGATATGAGCATGGACTTTTGCGACTTCATTAGTGAGCCTAACCGTCCGAAGTGCGAAAAAATACGCTTTGTCTCAGAAACTAAAACCCCCATCTGTTAACAAGAAACTGGAGACAATGTATTAAAACGTGTAGTTACTAGATTTTACAGTGAGAGAAAGACAAAGAGAATAAGCTCATAAAAGTTCAAATCTAGAATAGCTCCTCCATCTTCCAGCAGCAAGACCAGGTTTCTGCTCAAAACTCGTTGGGCCAAGTTGTACTCAGGATTAAAAGTAGAATTGGAGGTTTATAAGAAAAAGTAGAATTAGAGACCAAATCATTTAGCAGGATGGATATAGTAGATCGAATAAGCCACAAACTGTTACCAGAAAAGGACAAGCGGACACCAAAGCATAGAAGCAAGCACAGAGACAGAAATTTTGCCGCCATGGCTAGAATCTTTGACACGGTAAATCCTCAGAAGCCGTAACCTAGACCATGGAGGAGTGATTGGCGAAGGCTGAGGCAGAGAACCTCCTACGCGCGGTCTTCTTCGCCAGAAACCACGGGGAAATTTGCCACGACGGCCGATGAAGTCAATTAGACCAAAACGAATCCAACGGCTTGGATTCAGTTTCGACCATTGTTGTAAAAAATTATTAATTAATTATTAATTATTAATATTACATCACACAACCATCACTTAAATTATTAAATTTTAAGTTTTTAATGTTTTCCATCTCTCTAATTTCAATAAGTTGAGTGACCTTTATTATAAAGATCTATAATTAAAAAGTTATAAAAATTAAAAATAAAATCTAAAAAAATTATAAAAATTAATTACATATAAAATATATATTAATTTTAAATACATTTTAAATTATAATAATTATATTTTGAGAGAATGAAAATAAAATTTCAAAACAATTAATTTATGACAATCAAGTATATAAAAAATTTATTATAAATATTAATTGAGATTATTTTAAATTTAAGAATTCAAAATACAAGTAAAACATTTAAATTTTAAATATAATTTTTAATTTTTAAATGAAATTTCAAATTATAAATTAATATTTATAATTTATTTTAAAAAAATTATTAGAAATCTAATTCTTATAAATTTTCAGTTTTGACTTTTTAATCTCATCCTTCCTATATTTTTTTATAGGTAAAATCATTTTTCATCACTTCTAAGTTTTAAAGTTTGTTTAAAATATTTTTTTGGGTTGGGCTAAACCCGACTCAAAACAAAGTGATCACCAGCCATCAGGCTTGATGCCCGGCTAGTGTGCGCCCATACCCGATCCTTAACACTTTCGACCCGACCAAACAAAAAAAGCTTACACCCTTAACCTTTTACCCTTCTTTCATCTTCCGGCCTCCCTACCACGGCCCACTCCGTCGCTTATCCGGTCTCCATCGCGTTGGCGCTCCATCGCTTCGTCCTCTGGTACTTGGTCTTCGTTCCTCAGCTGCTGTTCTTTCCTCGGCTTTGCCTCCGTCTTCACTTCGTCACTTCCTCCGCCGCCACTCCCCGTGAAAGCTGTTTTTTAGGTGTGTGGCGTTCCTTTCACTCTCTCTGTAAATTTTATATATATATATATATATGAGGATGACTATATGCTCATAGGCTTCAGATTTAAGTAGGCAGTTGACAAATTTGCATTTATTTTATACGCATAATTGTGTCTTGTGAACATTGAATTGATGACTGAGGAAAGCCATGAGGAAACTGAAGTTTCATGAGAAGAAGTTATTGAAGAAGGTGAATTTCTTAGAGTGGAAGAGAGAAGGAGGTCACAGAGAAAATCATGTTATTCAACGCTATCATATTACTGGACGTGATGATTACAAGAAGTACTATTCTTCGTTAAATTATGTTTCTCATTGTTCTGAATTTGGATAGTTTACTGTGTTTGAAATTTAACTAATGCAATTCTTTATTTTGGTCATTGGAATGGTGAAAATACCAATAGATATTCAAGTCTCTGCCGGATGGTGCAAAAGTTAGTAAACATGCTGAAGCAAATGGACCCAAAAGATCCATTTCGGATTGAGATGGCTGATAAGCTCTTAGAAAAGCTGTAAGTTTTATTAGCTATGAAATTTCTAAGTTTTGATTAGTGAACTGACTTAAGCTGCATTTAATGTTGTTTTTGAAACGACATATATAAATATGTGTTAATATTGGTCTACGATTCCTTATTAATCAATGTATCATCCAGGAGTTTCATTTCTACCTTTTGGCCTCTGCAGCATGCATTTGGATTACCTAAATTCATCACGAACAGGGCTGCAAATGACATGTCCATTGTTGAATAATTTGTGACTAAAAACCCTAATTTATCTCTCACAACTCATTTCTTCAGTAAGCCTAGGTAGGCAGAGGGATGGCATGGGGTGCTGGTAGATAGGATTGTTTTGAGTCTTAGGGATTTGTAAAATGTTGGAGGTGGTAGCTGTAAAACTGATGTTTGTAGCAGTTGTTATAATGGTAATGTGAGGATGTGATGGCCGAGGTGATGGAGTTGATAATGGGGTATTGAGATGATGATGGCAGTGCATGAATGTGAGGGCAACAAGCAGGGATAGATGATGAAAGGACTTTAGGTTATTATTTGCTTTTAGATATTAATTGTTTTCATCCTTTAACTGTTGGAGTTCAGAACAATTTTTTATTTTTCTCTCCAATTACATGGATTGACGAAATTGTTTGGTCATATTAATTGTCTATCATTGGTACATTTTTACCTACATTTTGGAATGCAGAGAACCGATATTTATTATCCCTCTCTCTCTCACACACACACACACACACGTGAATGATAGGTACAATATTGGCGTGATTCCAACCAGGCAAAGCATTACACTTTGTGATCGTCTAACAGTGTCATCCTTTTGTAGGTAAGAAAAAACCATTTCACTCCTTCAATATTTTAAATGAAAAATTAATTATTAGTTTGTGATTTTTTGTACACCAAAGATTCCTGATGACTGTAGTGCAGGAGAATGAAAAGGAATTATTTTTAATATTTAAAACAACGTTAGTCATCTTTTAAAGGCAGAAGGTATTATGATTTATGATACATTAGTACCTGTTACAGGCGTAGTCTGTAGTTTAGTGTGCAGAAACATAAGAAAACCTAAAAAGAGATGGCAATATATAGCATTAAATTCTAAATTATGGGATAGATATGTTTTTTAAGTTGCTTCTTACATTCTTTTCCTGTTGTTTCAACACTAATCCTAGACAATTATGTAATACAAATGGTGTGGGAACCTTAATTTCGCCACTCATATATCTTTCCCAGCAACCTAAATATTTTTAAGCGGATAAAAGAAATTATAAGACAACCTAAATTAATTTAACACAAATGGTGTGGTAATCTTTTGTCTTAATGTATTTGACCTTTTCACGGGGAAAAAAAACGCAGAGGATGGGTTATCCTAATGTCCTTCTAAAGGAAATATCAACACCTAAAACTATAAGATAGAAATTGAATATAAACTTATGCAGCAAAGCTACTTAATCTTTCTGCAGATCTTATAGAGACGTCCCCTCATAAAAGCCCTAAGCCAAATACCATATAAAAGCTAAATCTATTATCCCAGCCCGTTAGATAAACACCCTTAAAATGTGAGCTCTGTGCTTTGATCAAATATTTCCATGTGCTGGTAATATGGTGCATTGCCACAATGTTCTACCCTACTTTTATCCGAAATCCTTTGAACTGTATAATGAGTGCCCCTGTGACACACCTATCTATTACTGATCCCAAACAACTTATTTCACAAGTGGCAATGGCAGTGTGGTGAGCTTCAGCTTCTGCGTTGTTTATACACGTAATACCAATATTCGATCCGCAAATGAACATGCCATTTGTACTGATTAGAGTGTTGCTGTCCAAATAAGCGTCTTCATCTCTTAGGCTGGGGGTCAGGGAGTGACAAATTGTGGTAGGGACGAAACCTTGTGCATCATCTTTATAAAATGAAGGCTAATTATGATCAACAGGGGAACTAGAATAAGATTATGAAATGAAGACTAAGAAGAAGATATGTGCAGTATACTTCTAAAGATTTTAGAACTAATCCAAGTATTTTTTTTTGAGATTATTCAGCTGTTCTGCTTTATTAACATTATACCCTTGTGTTCTTAAATTTTGTTTACCCCTTTTGTAGGCGTAGGCTTGCAACTGTTTTGGTGCGATTAAAATTTGCCGAGTACTTGAAAGAAGCTGTCACATACATTGAACAGGGGCATATAAGAGTTGGTCCAGAGACGGTCACTGATCCTGCATTCCTTGTAACCAGAAATATGGAAGACTTTATCACATGGGTGGATTCATCGAAGATAAAGAGAAAGGTTCTACAGTACAATGACAAATTGGATGACTATGATCTAATGAACTGAGGCATGGATTTGGACATCGCCGTAACAGCCAACTGCTTCAGAGTTGAACTGTTGAGTTTTTTTTTTTTTTTTTGGGTTAGGAAAAAATACAAGGTAGAATTTGGAGGGATGGGGTACGGACTGAATGCCAGCATGGGTTGTATTGAATTTGTTGGGGCTTTTTTTTTTGGGTATTTATGTGTCGAATTTTTGGTCTTTCGGTAATCAAGCTTGATATCTAAGCATTCGGTTATAGTACAAATTTGCCCATGAAGTTTCCATCCAGATGCGCCTTATATTTTAAAGTATTTTGTGGTACAATTTTGTCCTGTGGTTAGAGTTTGATTATGTTGACTGTTAAGTTGAAAAATTGACTGTTATATGCCATGCGAGTTGGCCATGTGGCATTCACGTGTCATTTGTCTACCCTGCCCCTTTCACTTTTCTCTTCCAAGCCCATGTGCAGTTCACGTCTTCCCTCCCGTTTCTTCTTCTTTCTCAGATTCCAATCCCCATGACCACTTCAATCATATCCCTTTGGTCTACCATTACTGTCGCTTCCTCCTTCTCCTCTCCCCTTAAACTTCATTGGAGATAGCGAGTAGCAGCAGTGGTCGAGTCCAATTACCTTCTTCTCTGAGAACCTCAAATTGCTTCTCTGAAATCATTGCCCCTATCGCATTTGCCTTCCTCTCCAAGCACCACTAATTATGACACCGTATCAGCCATACTCATCCAAGTATTATTTTTTTTTTCCTTTTTCTAATTTTTGAGGTCTGCTTCAACAAGTCTGGAATTTGAAATCAAGTGTTGACTCCACTGTCGCTGGTTCCACTTGTGACGAACCAGGAAGCTTCCTTTTATGCTGGGTTCGATCATGGCCTGATACAAGCTTTTCAGACTCCTCGCGAATTTTTATCAACTCTATGGATTAGTCACATATGGGTTTTGGATTCTTGCTCCTTTTGAAAGGTGGTTTTTGTGATTGGTATTGTGGGACTAATACAAGCTTTTCCTGTGATATGTTATGGGACTTCTAGTTTGAAATCTATTTTGATGGTTGATGTTCTTTAGGTTTGATTTCTAAAATATTGTTAATTTTTTTATTTCTCAATTTCTAGTATGTTGTAATTTCTGGTGTGCTGCTCCTTGGTTCTTCGCCTGTGCTGTCCTTACAAACTAAAGATGGAAGTATTGAGGGACGAGAGAGCAACACGAAGAAGATGGGGAAGGTGGAAGGGGGAAGGGTTTGAAGGAGAAGGCAAATTAGGGACCTTTGCAAGCAGAAGGATTAGGAAGGGCAAAGGAAGGAGAACTGGAGAGGTGAAGAACACAAACGACGAAGGGAAGGGGACTGAATATCTACATGGAATTGTTCTTTTTTTTAACATGGGGTGGCAGTCCAGTGAGGCACAAAACAGTGAAATTTTCAAAGTTAGCAGTCAAAGGTTGAGAGCAAGGCGAAATTCTACCAATTGAAAAACATTGAAGCAAAATTATACTAAAAAATATATTAGAATATGAGGTATGCTTGAGTGAAAACTTTAATGGTAGCTTGGTGTCATTACCTCTAAGCATTTGGTTTTTTTTTTTTTTGGTTAAAAAATAAAAATATCTTAAAACTTTTTTTATGAAGGGAGCTTGTTATCATAAACTTTTTTGGGATAATCTCCCCTCAAAACTTTTAAAAAAGGGTACAATTTTTTCCCATTGTTAATATTGACGGGTGTTTGACTGTTAAATTTTTATTTTGAGTCCATGCTTTACATGTGTCATCCCCTCTTTTTGTGCATTGTTCTTCTTCATCTTTCTCTTTGATTACTAAGGGAAGGGAATTTTGGCTCCTTTAAAAAAGAGTTTAGGAGAAAAAGTATCTCACCTACTAATATATGATATCAAGCACTCATAAAAAAAAGTACAAAAATAAAAATATACTTTAACCCTTGTTTATTTTTTTTTTCATGCTCTTATTTGTTTTTAACTATTATTTTTTCATGTGAATGAAGTTTTCAATACTTATTCAAACAAAAAAATATATATGTTATTTGTATGTTACAAATAGAATGTATACAGCTTTATAATAAGATATATTTTTTGACTATGTGTTTTGTATGGATTTTTTTAAAAAGAACTTATAAAATATCATAATTTTATTGTATTAGAGGATAAATTTTTATTTATATGATTCTCATTGATGAAAAATTTTAAATATTTTTTATTTATTTAATATAAAAAGTTGTTTTAATTGATAAAGAATAATAAAATTATAATTTTTCTTTTAAATTATGTTACCCATAAATAATGAGAATAATGTTGCTCAACTTGTGTTAAAAGTAAAAATTATGAGCTTGTTTGAAACTGTTTTTATTTTATTATTTTTAGAACATCTAAAAGTTATTTATATTCTTTTATTCTCTAAAACAATGTTTTATTTTTTTGTTTTTCAAAATAATTTTTTAAAAATACATTATCAAACATATTTTTTATTTTTTTTTTGTTTTGGAGAGCAAAAAACTATTCCCATAATAGATTGCCAACAAACCCTACAATTTTGTCCCTCTTTAAATTGTATTAAAAATAGTAAAATTATTTTGTCGTGTCATGTACCATATATATTGCATTAATCTGACATAACAATAATTATATTAACAAAATAACAGTTAATTGATAGTAGGAGGCTTTGAAAAATAAAATTAAAGGCTAGGGTAATCAGTTTTAAATGTTAAAGAGGTGATGTGGGTGATATGCAATTGCCTCAAAATTTAGGAACTTATATGCATTTTAGTCTAATATTAAATAGGGTTAAAGTGTTAATTTATCTAATTTTTTAAGATCCAAAAAATTATACATAATTATTTTGTATAAAAAAATTAATATTAATCAAGTCCTTTAAATTATAAATAAATTATAATAAATTAATGTTATTTCTTGCTCACATTAAAAATCAAAATATCATTTCAATCAATCTCTTTGATGGGCTATCACATGATTTTCAGATCACCACTATTGGTAAAAGCACTGATAAATGATTAAAAAATAATTTAAATATTATTATTTATTAATCTTCACGCGAAATTTAACCGTCAACTTTTAAAATATACAAATCCCCTAAAAAAATTTATAATTTTACCTAGTTAAAATTTCTGGAAGAGAGATTATAAATTTTAAAGAAAGGCATGTAAATTTAAAAGGCTGAAATTTCATATTTGAGGTGGTAATGCTTAATCGATAGCATGAAAATGCCATTTGTTTTAATTTCATGAGAAAACAAAATTTTAAATATCTACACTTTACTCAAGTTTTACTATAAGTCTTTATATTTTTTTTTAATATTTTAAATTATTATATTTTTATTTTCTAATGTTCCAAGCCCTTATAACAATACTCATTGAGGAATTTAAAATATTAAAAAATAAAAATGTAAGGACATGAAATAAAAAAAATAAAAATATGTAACAAAACTCAAACAAATGTAAAGCTTTAAAGTTACATTTTTCCTAATTTCATTGAGGGCTTTGTCTCGTTAGATATAAAGAGAAACAGTTGGGTAAAGCATGGGAACGAACGCGTCATTTGTGTTGATTTCATCGACGGTGCTGTCCAGTTACAAGGAGAAAACAAAGGTCTGTGATGAAACATGTCATTTGCATCGTTTTTTTTTTTTCTTTTGGGCAAACCATTTGTATTATTTTTATTTGAGCTATGAACTTTTTTTTTATAAAATAAAATATGCCAACATCCCTTTTATTTTATCTTAGTTATAGATTTTTTTTCTATTTTTAAAACTTATATAAATCTCTTTAAAAATCAAAATCTATATAACACATAGCTCTCGTCTATTTTAAAAATTCCATTTTTATTCATTCAAAACTATTAATTAACCATTAAATCATATATTTTTAACTAAAATACCCCCTCTTTAACATAAATTTTGTTCAAGAGTCATTTAAATTTTCAAATAATAATTATAATAATAGAAAAATGATAATAAAATTTTACCAAAATGTATAAATGATAAATTGATAATCAGGTCTCTCAAAATATTATAATTTCTCTAAAATCCTTAGATATCTTTTTGATATTAATGATTTTAGGTTAAATGATTATCTCTAATTTAAAATAAAACAAAATAATGAGTTCATATAAGAAATTGTGATTTCTTCTTTAATTCTTATAATTTATAAAATAAAAATTAAGATTGCTTGAACAAAATTTATAATTAGTTATTTTCAAAACTTGAACTTAACGATAAAAAAAATTACATATGAGATGTAATTTTTTATTCAATTCTTACAATTTATATAATAAAAGTTATGATTTTTTAAACAAAAGTTATAATTGATTATTTTCATAATTTAGACTTCAATAATAAAAGAAATTTTATGTGAGAAGTTGTAATTTTTTGTTCAAATTTTATAATTCACATAATTAAAATTATGATTACTTAAATAAAAGTTGTAATTGAGAATGATTATTTTCATAACTTATTTCTCAACCATAAAATAAATTTCACATAAGAAGTTATTATTTCTCATTTAATTGTTCCAATTCAAAAAACAAAAATTTTGATTACTTAAACAAAAATTGTACTTAAAAAAAATGGAGCCAAACCCATTATTTTTATTTTAAATAAAGAACAATTTAGTCAATTAACATAAAGTTGTTCATGCCAGAAAAGTATCAAGGAATTTCAAAGGAATTATAATATTTTGAAAAACCTGATTATTATGTATATATTTCGTTGAGATTTTATTATCATTTTTCTTATAATATATAAGTTGACAAAATAATATTAATTAATTTAAATTATTAAACTAATAATTTAAGAAAAATTACATATAGGTCTCATAGATTAAACTTATTCACAACAAGTCTTATAAAATTCAAAAACTATAGCCAGATCTCTTGAGACCTGAGTCTAATTTAAGATTAAGTTATAATGATAATAATATCTTTATTAAACATACATTACATTAATCAAATAATTAATTTATAGTTATTTTATCAATAATTTGCAATTATAATTTTACCTTTTTACAATTTTTACTTCATATATTTAATAATTAAATAATTATATGTTACTAACAAAGTTTAATATTAATTATTTATAACTATTTTATTAGTAATTTATAACTATGATTTTAACTTTTTACAATTATAACTTTACATATTCAATAGTTAAACTGATCAATTTAATTATTAGATATATGAAGTTATAGTTTTAAAATGTTGAAATTATAGTTATCAATTATTTAACTCATGTAATGTATATATATTTCACAGGGACTTTATTATTTTTTTTAATTTAAATTTTTAATGAGACTTAAGTTTTAAGAGACTTAGTTGTAGTTTTTAAATTTTGTATGACTTATTTGTTAATAAGTCAGCTCCACAGGAGCTATTTATAATTTTTTTCTATAATTTATTAAATTAAAAAAAATCAAGTAATATATCATAAAATTTATAAAATAATTATTTATTATTATTATAACCAAATATAAAATAATGTTTTTTTTACAAAATTTTTATAAAATAAATATTTTTTTATAAAATCTCAAAATTTCTTAAAATTATTTATTTTTTAATCTTAAATAAATGAAGCTTAATGTACTATCTAAAATGAGACAGCACAATGAAAACTCAAAATGATATATATTTTTGCTTAATATTAAAATCATGGTATTGAAAATCGGATCAGACCGGCCGGATCAATCAGAAAACTGGTGACCCAGTCCTTTGTCCAGTCTAGGTTTATCCTTAACCCAGTGAGGGAGTGAATCGATGTAACCCAGTCAACCGGGTTATTATTTTTTCAAACTTTTACCTCTAAAATGACGTCGTTTTTTTTTTAATTTTTTAGAGCTCTGAGTTTGGAAATAAAATAAAAAAAGTGAAATTGAAGTCAAAAAATAAAAAATTAGAGGCAGAGCATACTAAGTTCAAAAATATAGTATTTTATTATTGTTAGACTTTTGAATGGTTGGATTTAGTTGAATGTTTTTATAATTAATGTCTTTTTATTTAAATTATATTATTTTAATCATGACCGGTTTGCCACCGATTCAATCTTCAATTCAACCTCGATTGAATTATTAACCTATGATTTAATATCATGATCGATTTAATGATTAATTCAATTTTACGTACCTTGATTAAAATACATGATATTGCTATTCTGGACTGGGTCGCGAAAGTCCAGTCCATTGCAAAATTTGCGATGCGGGTATAGGCTGATTGCTGGGAAGCATTCGGAACCTACGGATTTCGCGGTTGAGGGAAAGGAGGTAGCAAGACGGTGAAAAGAGAAAAGAAGGCTTAGCAGCAGCGAGAAATGAGGAAGTTCGATCCATGGCCTGTTTTCTTTAAGCGAGAGTGGAATCGGAATTGGCCCTTCCTGGTTGGCTTCGCCATCACCGGAACCCTAATCGTCAAGTTCACCGCTGGTCTTACAGAGGAAGATGCTAAGAAGTCTAAGTTCGTTCAAGAGCACAGGAGGTAACCTATCTATCACCATTCTTCAAACTCTATTATTTGCTGTATGAAATGAGTGCGCCTCTCATGTTTCCGATCGTGGCAAGCTGAAACAGTGACTCGTTAACTCGATGGCACAATACTCAGCTCTTTATGAATAAATTGATTATAGATTGTTAGTGGTAGCACGGGTCCCCTCTCCCTCCGGTTAGGCTAATGATAAAATCCCAGGATGAAAGGAGCATTAGGGTGCACCATGCAAGAATAATTCCAGGGAAAGTCATGGCTGAAGTGATTGGTGTATTGGTATTAGGCCTCTCTTGTCCTTCATGCCCGAGTTGATTTTCTTGCTGCATTGCCAAATTCTATCATTATTATTTTCTTTTAATCCATCCTAGCTTATGGATTTGGTTAACGAGGTTGCTTCGTTCTTATGTTCCAGGTGATTCCAAGTGGTGTGTATGGCTTCCAGCTCTGCACTTTGTTTTCAGCGTCATAGTCGAGAGGTTTGGTGTTATAGATTGTAATAACAGAAGAGGGTTTCGGCATTGATCTTTGATTAACAATGGAAAAAGATCCTTGCCAAGCTTTCAATTAAACAATAGATTGACTTTTCGATTTTTTGGTTGAGTCGTTAACGTCAATCCTTATGCTTGAAAAATACATGATATTGTTTTTAGCAATGGCATTCATCTACAGAAAGTGATTTACCTTTTTGCCTTGTTTTCGTTTTCTATTAAACATACTAATCCATTTCCACAAACGGATTCAGTTTCCCATCAATATCACCGGGATAAAAATAGAATATAGGATGCGAGTGTTCTTCAATTTAATTTTTAATAAAATATATATTTCTCAAAAGAAAATCTCAAAAAAAAAAATGATAAGTCAATGCTTGTTTTTGTGACAATGGATTATAAAGGCAACCCTAAGCTGAACAAAGAAGACGCAGAAAGGTAGCCAGCAGAGAGCAGACTATTGCTACATGAAGAAGACAGGCAAAGAAAGAGGCATCATTGAGAAAAAGGAAAAATAAAGAAAGAAAGAAAGAAAATGAGAAGGTAATAAGGCTGCAAGGTTTGGACTAGAAAAAGAAGTTTCAGTTAGATTGAGAGTAGGGACCAATTACTTGGTAGTCAACGAAAAATATTGAAGCGTCCAAAAAGAATACTAGATCAGCAGCTCGTGTCGTGTTCACCATGTTAAGCAAGGTAGCACTAGGGACATGGGCCATAAAAGTCCAGTTAAAATTAAGATGCTCCAGGCTCCAATGATATTGCTTGGGCTTGAATTTTTTTAAAATTGGCATCACAGATTCTAATTTCTCTTTACCTTTGACCGGAGATTTGAACTTAGCATTGTCATGCGAATAAAACTATATACATACATACATACATATATATATATATACATATATATATATATATATATATTAGTACGATCGAGATAGGTGAAATTTTCATGACTTAAATTGATCAATTCTGAATGATACCATCACGCTGACCGAATAATTTGATTGCAAGTTTTCAAATAAAATTATCAAGTATTGACTAAGCACCTTCACATTACAAAGGGTAAGATCGTTAGCAAAATTGATCTCACTAGCCACAAGGGCAAACCCATACTCCATAATTCAGCACAATCAAAAGAAAAATAATACATAATTTTTCTTACCTAATTAAATTTATTTTCTTTCTTGCTTGTCAAGAAAACAATTCTTACAGACAAAACCCTAAGCTGAAGTCTCGCATAAATCACTCATTCCCTCCTAAGCAAAATGTTTATCACAACCCAAAGTCAAATTCAGCTCGTCTTAAAACGCCAGTTACCCTCTTGTAGAATTCTGGTTCTTCCTTCTTTATATCATCTACTGTCCGTGACTCATGCTCATCCGCCTGAACAAATAAAGAACTAAATTATCCATCTAAATATGTTCAAGTATTGAAAACAGATATCAAAACATCATCTAAAACATGTTATCTTCACAATGATTTTGACAACTCTAATACAAGGACGAAGAGAGAACCACTACAACGCGACAGCAGCAAAAGAGGGCACTCGTTTGATAGCTAACAAAATCTTTCAGCCACTATTTTTCAGTTTAGCAATTGGGTGTTGTTTTGCAGGTTACAGCTATAGTTTGGCACATAAACTCGTTATTATTAGTTTTAATCTTCCAGCCACACCCAGAAATCTGAACACTGGTTATAATCAAACGCAGCTTTGAATTTTTCATATATCACCTACTAAATAATATTTCAAATAAATTTTCAGGATCTCGCAAAAAAAAAATTCTTTTAATCTTATTTATAAGTTATTTTTAACATGTTTTAATGGAACAAAGAAAAACTTTAAAACTCATTAAGTCTGTTGACAAGTTTAAGAAATTCACAACTTTGTCCCTCCCTATTAAATATACATAAATAACTTACTTTCTCTCACCAATTTAAAGGGAGGTAAAGCAGGAAACCTATGATAAAAAACCAATAACATGCCTTATAAATACGATCATAAAAATTCTCTCTCTACTTTATAAATAGAACCAGAGGGAGTATTCTAGGAATATATGAAATTCAGAGGTCCATTTTCGTAATAGCACCTAAGTAACAAATGATGCTTAGTGCAGAAAAGTCACATTTCACGATTGTACCCTTTATGAAGCAGTGGTTGTGTCATGGGCGGTGCACTTCCTATTTAAATAGGGTGCGTATATAGAGACATGCATCGAATAAATAGGCATTCCAGACAAAATAAAGCTCACTCCCGGGACGGCAGTTACTAAATTACCTCTTTGAATTTTAAAAGAATTAGATTTGAAACATTGGCTGGTTTAGTGCGATCCCACCTGAACAGTCAAAGCAGAAAAGATTCAAATGAGTTCAAAGTCACTAAATATACATGGAAATTTTATAGTAAAGAGAAAAAGAGATCAAAATGTGCAGTAAGATTAGGTTGTCATCCCATCTATACAACACTAAAGCTTTTAGACTTCACTCTTATTTTCTCTTTTTGGTGGAAGGGCATCTCTGTAAGCTTCACTAATGATTTAAGCATATTTCTTTCCATAAAAAGTCACTCTTTCTTTCTTCCTTTCTTTTTTAAATTGGGGAAAACAAATTTGTCTCAAATGTTTAGATGACATGGACATGTATTTTGAGTACGTGTAATCTAATAGAAAATTAAAGCGAAAGTCAAAGATTTCAGACCTACGTTCCTACTGATAGAAAGAGCAAGCCACCAGAGTGCCTAAAGGGACGTTAATTAGAGTAGGTATATGCAACTTGAAAGGAATTGGTCTTACGTTTAAGAGAAGGAATGCATGTAATTCAGTAATTGAGCCAAGCTTCGAAATGACACACTACAGGACAACAGAGTCATCCATACCTTACAAGCATCAATTCATTAACTGATCGCCACATCCCTCGTCCAACATCTTTCGCAAACTGCTCTCTAGCACTTCTGCCGTGCCACAATTCTTTGGCAATATACATCACTTCTTCCACATCAACCTTTGAAGTGGGAACAAAGACAACAGATGATAGAAAACATGCGTAATTCTTTTGTGGGTAATAAAACAATCACATGTATAGAATTAAACACAGTCAAACACAAAAATTAGACGAATTTGTTGTAGTATTTAATTGCAACTTTGCAGAATCCACAATGATTGCGTTGAGGCATGCCAGCTGCTTTAAGAATCGCTAAAATGTCCACTAACGATAGTACATTGACAGTTTTAATTTAAATAAAAGAAATTTTGCTAAGGATAACAGTAAAATACTACTTGGTCGATAATATGTCTTCAAAAGAGAATAACAGGAAATTCTCATAACAAAATCAAAGGAGCAAAATGCCAGAATAACTCGCAAATGACAGAAAGTTTGTCAACCTCTCTGCATGTCAAAAACATATTCCCTTTATATATATATATATATATATATCCTTTTGCAGAGCGCCAAAGGGAAGCCATATAAGAAATTCTATCCCATAACTTATGTAGAGGTAATGTCGTAATGATATGCTTTTGAAGATGCAGATATTCCTACCAACCATATAAACCAAATTATCCTGTAAACTGCACATTGTTTCTTCTTTTTGTAACCAAACTTTTGAAATAAATTATAGGAGATTACTCCAATATTTGACCAAAAAAAGAGATTACTTCAATATAATAGGCACTTCTGAAATACCAGGAAATAGGTGGGTCCATGCTTTATAGCTAAGAACTTAAGCAATTAAGAGAAGGCTATTATGGGTTTGATTCACATACCGCCAGTTCTGAGTAGTCATAGCCCTAAGGATTAGGGCATGGAAAAATATACGTTCCCATACCTTGTCCTGAACTTTAATCTACTTAAGTGAATGATAGAGGCAGGGACAAAACTCCCAACTGTTTGGTCATGGAGGCTCCAATATCATGTCAAGGAGCATTATAATAAACTATTAGAACTTCGAAGAAATTATAGGAATGGTTTCAATGCTTCTATCTCTAGACATGTATAAATATTCTTCAAGCAAGAACTAGAATGAGTTTAATTTAAGAATAATAACTTATAAGTCTGTTGTTAGTTCTAAATCAATTTAAATCCTTTAGCTATATCATACTGTGTGTGGTTTAGCATAAGGGGAAAAAAATCATTAGGTTCTTTCCAGGAGCGTTAGTTTTGAGGATATACATGAAAGTCATGTAAATGAACTATATTGGCAAGCTAACCAGTTATTTTAACTCGCCCAACTCGAGGTGTAGCTATTTTCCTTTAGCTCAGTCAGTTTAAATAACTGCTTTGACCATGCGCTCAAGGGTCATTTTTGGATGAGTTTCAGCGTGGCTCAATCTTCAATGGATCAATCTGATAGAGCTGGTGATTCCCAAAAGATTTTCCTGTCATTTCCTAAGGCTAACAGTAGACAATCTAGCAGGGAGGTGATTTAGAGAAGACTAAGACCAGTGGTCAAGAGGTTTATTTGAAGGTTTATAACTGTAAAATTCAAACGATAAAAGAAAAGTCAGGTTAGGTGCAGCCTAGGATATGGGTACTGTCAGTAGGGGTAATGACTACTTTTTGACTCTTTAAATATGTACTTCCGTGATGAGGGATGGAGAGGACTATTGGAGAATTGTGGTCAAGTGAGAAGAGTTCTGGCCTCTGGAATCCCAGATTAGGGGTGGAGAAGATCATATTTTCTTCATCATTTTATCTTTCTACTTCAGTTTGTATTTGTGGGACACCAGTGTTCATGTTGCTGCTTAGAGCGTGTAGTTTATGTTGTTTCATGCTCTGTAATTGCCATCTGAGTGTAGTTTCAGTCTTTATTTTGATTGTAATCCCACTCTATTGTTCAGCAATAGTAATTATTGGTTACATTTACAGTGTATTTTCTGGTTTTGCTTATTTTTAAGCTTAATAGAGTAGAGGGTTCCATCACAATCCATGAACAGTAACATGAATAAGGAGATTCTGGTCCAGAGGAAGGCATCAGATTAGTTAATTTTCACCTTCTCATGCCTAACGGGCCTGCTGTAACTGAAACTTTAGGAATACAAAGAGAAATGAGCAAGTTGGGCATGGCCCAATTAAAGCCGCTGAAAATCCATTCTAGTAAGGAGAAACGAAGTAAGATGATTGGGAGGGAAGCAAAGAAAATGAAGGATGGTAGTAGCTAACTGACACATGGTGATTGTGAAGTGACAAGCAGAAAGGAAGGAATATTGAGGACTCAGGGCTGAGGAGGGAACAAAAAATCTAGAGAAGGAAACCTGAGGAGAGGATCCAGCCTCTTGAATGCCGGATACCTTTCAAGTTATTATCTGCATGTTAGTTCTTATTTTGCTCTATAGCTATGTCATAACTATATTTCTGTTTCTGTCATATCAACTCTAGTATTTGGATTGAATAATACAGAGCAGCAGAGTTTCTATCAAATTTCAAGATAATTAGTAGCTTAAGTGTTAATTATGTTACTGTTTGGAGCTACCCCAGGGGCATCCCGGCAATGCCTTCAATTTCTCTTGCATTAGCTCAATTGCAACTCCTTCAATTTCGAACTGCTTATTCAAAGACCAAAGACGCCAGTGCTCGTGGAACTCCTAGTCAATTATATCTCACTTTGAGCATCTTTAACACACTCTTCAGAAAATCACGGCAGCATTTTCATCCCAATTTAATCACTTTTTTACTATCCCATTTTAGTTTTCGACATGGTACATACCTTAAACCAAGCCTTCCAACCTACAAAGAGCGATCTAAATCCTAGTTCTCACAAAATCTAAAGTTTCCACTTGAGATAATTTTTATGTCAAAAAATTAAATAATGACAGATTGTAGAAGTAATAATCACATACAAGGAAAAGTTGGTGAGACATCTATTGATAAGAAAATAATAGAAAATTGTTTGAGATAGTTTGAACATGTAGAAAGAAGGCTGCTGAAGGCACCAAAGAAGAGGGTGGACATATGGTCTAAGTCTAGAGTTTTGTGAAAAAGGGTAGAAGAAGGTCAAAGAAAACACTCAATAAAGTTATTGAATGAGATCTTTTGATTAACAATATATCTAAAGTTTTGGTTGTTGATAGAGCACAATGACATTATGCAATATATGTAGCTGACTCCATCTATTAGGATAAGGCCTGTTGTTGTAAAAGTAGTAACACACAAAATATATCTTTCAAGTAACACAGAATGTTTGTGTGCAGAGAAGGAATATAAACATATAAATTACTCAGATGCCCCACTGTCCATGCACTCCTAGCAAGGATATGCTACCCAACAATAAAGTTATATACTTTGACAAGATGTCCGTAAGGTAAACTTCATACCTGCACATGCACAGCTGAGCCATACAATGACTCCTCATGCTCAATTAGGCGCTGATGAAGAGTATGGTAATGATCCGTGTCAAAATTGACTACAGGTTCTGTTTGAACTTGCAACCCTGCTAGACATGTCACAACATAGGAGGCCATGACTTGTCCAAATATTGCCGGGATGGAGCCCAGCACAGGTATGATACGGACCCTAAAGCCTGGTACAATCTAGCAACAGATAAGATGTCAGCAATCTAAGCCATTACAGCAGACTCATGGCGATCCATGTCATTAAACATTACAGTAATGATAATAATCAGCAAAGCATAAACTACATTACCAAACAATAACAAGCATATCGGTGGTATTATTAGTAAGTCAAAAATTAACAAAACCAATACCCTCACCTGATAGTCTGAAGGGTTTTCCTCTTCTCCACTTGGTCCTTTGAATGGAAGCAACTTTACTTTGGGTTTCTCTAAAGAAAAGGCAACAGGAATACCACCTTCAATGCCATGATCTTTCCTCAAGCGGTGTCTTACCTAATAAAGGTATGATAATATAATTATTGTCAGAAATCTTGACAATAGCAATATAGGCAAAGGGGAAACATCACCATGAAAAAGCTTGCTCTCATGTTGGCTTTTATTTTCTTTTCATAGTAACACTTATGTTGAACATCAAATATTGATATTCCAAGTAACATGAAAAGTATGCCAAGAGGACAATCTTGTCTAGATTACCCATGAATCTATAAACTGATCTATAAAATTTGGTCTTTTAAAGATTCTTGCATCCAAAAGAGTTCCAACCTTTGTGCGGACACATGCTTTTTAGTACAAGTATTTTGCTGAGTATATGAATGCATGTGAGAGAAGGCAAGACATTGGTTTACTCTTAGGATACATAGGCGTTAGTGCATACAATAGGGAAAGGAAAAACTAAGTAGCAGGTTAAACTGCCTAAGCAATTACAATATGCGGTTTTAGGCCCAACAAAATATAAGTAATAGTAAAAAAAGGCAATGTCAAAGTATTACAGCTCGAGATAATGGATCATTAGTGGATTCTCTTAGATCAGCAATGCGTATTCTTGTTGGATCGGCCCGAGCACCAGCTCCCATAGCAGATAGAACCTTCAATCCCCTACGTACACATGCAGCAAGAAGGGCCACCTATCACAATCCACAATCAAGCAATTGAAAGTGAACTCAAGATCATTACGTGTTAGCATAAGAATGACTTTAAAAAGGGAAGATGATCATAAGGTAGGAATGTGTCATTGGGTTTCATCCTTCCAGGAAGCCAAACCATATTGACTAGTGTACATATATCTACAACCTTTGCTGATACATCTACAATCTCAACAATTCTCACAACTCTGAGTGTAAGCATTCAAGTGAATTAAAAATCAATCATTGATGTAAAAGCAAAAACTACTTTTACGATTATTAGGTATACTATCTGATAAAGCCCGTTATTTTCCTAAGACATCGGAGGAAGTCAAAGGGGAGGAATAACTCTAGTGGAATACTTTAACTGGTCCAGGAACTTATCCTTCAGTCCCTAGCCGTAAGGAACAGTAATTTGTGATCTTTTGTCATGATTAGAATCTGTGGGTAGTATAGGCTGTGTGTAAGCCATGCGCTGAGGTATTAGTCGTCTTTTGTTGGAGAGTGGGGGTTAAAAAGGATAATGAAATTGTGAGGAGAGACTGGCCTCTCGAATGCCAGTGGGAGGGAACTTTTATTTTGAAGCTTGTAATCTGGTGGCAGAGTTATTTTGATTTTATAGAGGAAATAGAGTTTTTGCCAGAATCAGAGAGTGTTTCTTGTAACTCTCATTTGGTTCATTCAGCTCATTATTACAAAAAAACATCAGCATTTTCCTCTCATATTTAGTGCTGTTATTGTCTTATTTATCGTTTCTGTTGTATTACTGGTTTGGGTCACATTACTATCCAAATTCATCAAGTTGGGGTATGTCTATGATGTATGAAAAATATTCCTTAAAAGGGAGAATACTAGCACACATCAATATAATAAAATAATGAGTAATTCAATAGAAGATACCTTGTATCAATGTTGTCAATACAGTCCAGAACAAAATCAGGATGGCCTGAGAGAATTTCTTCTTCAGTAGATGTATCATATAACAGAACTTTTGCATCTATTTGGCACTCCGGGAAAATAGATAAGAAAATGCTCCTTGAGGCACTGAGCTTTTGGGATGCCAACATCTGCTCTTGTTGCAACAGCGTGTCGATTTAGTGAAGAAAGAGAAACCTTCTCATTTAATAAATAAATGAGTATATTATTGTAAAAAAATCTATAAAGATTCTAATGCAACCAAATATGACATAAATTTACAATTCCTTCTAATTTATGAGATGTTTTAAAAAAAACGATTTATGGGCTTCTTAAGTCATACAATGGCTTATACTAGGGTAAATAACAGCACACGGCTGTAAAGGTGATATCTGAAGCTTTTAAAAATATCTTTAGCAGGAAGATAAAAGCAAAAGTACCCAGTTGATATTTGATTCCCCTCCAGTTTTTTAAACCAACAATCAACATCATTACATCTTTACTCTTCACATATAGATTTTAAAACTTACATTGACAGGACATGTTCCTTATTACAGAGGGTATCTAGCATCTGAAGGAAAGATGCTCCAAATTAAATTAAAATGCTTCGAACCATGTTTCAACAATTGACTTCATAAAACATTATGATGTAATATAAGTTGGCAAAAAAAACCACCACTTATGGCACTTGAAAAAATTAATAAAATACAAACATTAGGAAAGCATACATTAATTACAAACCAGCCCATCAGATAGAGGCTTGGACATAAGTAGTTTGAGGTTCCACCTTTCACAAGGAAACAGAGCACAAAACAAACAGGGATGACACACTGAAACCCTAATACAAAGAAAGAAATGGAGAAAACAAAACATAGAGAAGGAAAGATATTGCAGAAAGAAACCTGGTCAAAGTCCACTAGAAGTAGCTTGCCAACCCCTGACCTCAAAAGCATAGATGCAGCATGACTACCAACCCCTCCAAGGCCAATGACCACAACATATGATGCAGTCACTTTCCTTTGAGATTCAAAACCAAAGAACTGAATGTTCCTATTAATACAATGAATATTCCAGAGGAAAAAACTGTTTGATAAGTAAACGCTCAAGAAAAAGACATCTCTCATAAACGTGACTCATATCCCTTAGAATGTGAAGATGTACCATAAATAAATCTATAACATTAAGCGATGATATAGAGACTAAAAGAGATGTTGTCTTAGTAGTCACAAAAGACAGAAAAAAAAGCTTCATTCTCACTGGGCCAAAACATAATAGCTAAAATATAATAATTGCTCTCTAATCAGCTTGTTCACATTAAGCAAGCCTAAGAAACAAGCCACAAGCCTGTGCAATAATGGTAACTCAAATTTGTTGGTTTATTAGTCTCAAGACTCATCATACAGACAAAGTAACATGTAAAAACCTTTAATTGCCTATCAAAGCTAGTAAGACAATATGCATGACAGAAATCTATGAAGTGACATCCAGACTAAATTAAATGTCTAGACATATAGAACAACTAGTTGATGCAAAACGGAGGAGGGGCAAAGGGAAAAGAGAGAGAGAGAACAGAGATCAAGAGATTAAAGAGAAGAGAAAAACTCAAAAGGAAGTCAAATAATACTCAATTCTTATCCATTCAAAAAGGCATGCAAAAAAAATGTGTTAAGGTACTATTTATAGGCCTGAACCCTAGTACTAAAATCAAAGCATTAAAAGTGAGAATATTTAAGGAATCTGGAATCCTAATAATTTAATGCAAATATTCTAAAATAATTTAAAAGATAATCTAGTAATCTAAAAGATTACATTTATTTAAATCAAATCCTAATTCAAGTCTAAGTAATCATCTTGATAAAATGAAAATCCTAAATCTAATTAGTTAGATATCCCATCACCATTACATCAGCATAATACCAAAAGGCCAAATATATTGATTCATAAGATTGGTATTGACCTACACTAGCATAAGAGCTACTAGCCAATGGTCTTGCTGTGAATAAGATCGTAACACATGTGCCAACAAGTTCCACAATATAATACATAGTGAGGCAAAGAGATAATTTATTAAATGGAATTGTGAGATTAAGGGTGACAACTTGGCATACCTAGTCAGGTGTTCAGAAACAATCTCATCATTTAGAAGATCTTCCTTAGCCACCTTATCATTCTTCTTATGAGTGGCAGTACATTTCTCCATACCTGTACAAGACACAAGACCCACACTTACAACAAAACACTGAACAACAACCAGTGTTCTTAATTCTATGGCATGAAGTAAAACTTTGTCCATGTGAGAGCACAAACTACGTATTGCAACCTAGTTGATAATTGAAACACATGAACAGTATTCCTTAGCAAATGTGCATGACCTGCAGTAGAATAGCAGGATAACTGCCACAATAGGCATAAACATCACTGTGCCACCACTATCATCAATAAACCTAAAATTACTATTTGTTAAGCAAAAATTGCAAACACCACATAATAAATGGAAGGGATTGAATACAAATAATTCACTATACCCCATATAACCACATTCAGATTCAACCTACAGTATCATTAGCCAGCCCCTAAAAAGTCCGTTGTTTAGCAAGAACTTTTTATATGTATATGGCAATACTCTAACTTGCTCACATCAATGATCATCTGAATGTTACTGCAAATGCTTTTCTTTTTCCTATATTTACCCCATTTATGCTAAAACCAAGAAATTTCATATCAGGCAAAGATTAAGGGCATCAGATAAGAACAGGATTAATTAAAATCAGACAAGTTGAAGACAAAACATCACTTACCGTTTAATTCAGTAGTATTCTTTCCGCATTGCTGTACACTGCGTCTGCAAAAATCATAGTCAGTACCGTTGAAAAAAGACAAACTCCAAATCCAGGCAAGAGGCAACCACTAAGCGTTGCATAGTATTTGAAATATCCCGTTTTCCCAGCCTTAGCTTTCTTCCTAGCAGGCAACATCATGCCTCCAAAGACAAAATGATCATATTATTGGTTAGGCCCCAATTAATGAATACAAAGTTTCTAGTTTGCATTTACAACCCAAATTTTTCTCCCGGAACTCACACTATCTCCGTCACATGTACATTTAGACCCAAAGAGAGAGAGGCACGAAATAGTTCACTTGCTCATGCTACAGTTTGGAAACAAAGCTAAGCGTCCAAAAAGGTAATTTTAACTTATACATTTCTCGGTAGGCAAGTAGGTAGAGACTGACTCACTTTTGTAGAAGCTTTAGAACGAAGACGGTAGACACAGAGCCCAAGAGAGCTCCAGCTCCCACCAATGCCACATACTTGGCTCTGTCCATCCGCTTATGTATCTTTTTATCTTTGGTCGAAGAATAAGCTCTTGCCAAAACACCGTGTTCGAGGTCTTCCGAATCCTGGGAATTACCCTGCACGCCGACGTCCCTCGGCCGTTTTCCGGTTTCGTTGAATAGAGACGTCGTCAGCTGGCTCGAATGATTTGGACCTGAATCAGCCCTTTTCATTGGCTCGAGTTTTGGGTTTTTTTTTTCGTTGAGGGGTTTTTTTTTTCCCCGTAAGAATGAATATAAAAAAAAGGGAAGACTTGGTAGAGATAACCTAGTTGGAACTAAAATTATACCCAAGGATCAAATAGATTGAAAAAACCAAATTTATTATTTTATTTATAAAATAATTTGATTAAATGACTAAAATGCTCCTCTATGTTAACTAAAAAGAAATTAAAAAAGATGTACAAAATTCAATCACCAGAGCTTTGGTCATTGCTTTAATAATTGATGATACGTTTGCTGGAACTCGATCAGCAGATGAAGAGTTGTCAAAAAAATTCAACTCCCCTTAGTTATATGTAATCATCAAAGATTACATGTAAATTTAACAATCAAAGGATGTAAGAATTTTGACTTAAGGTTTAAGACTTCTAGCTTAAGAGCAAAAATTTTGGCTTAAGAGTTCAAGACTTTCTAGCTGAGAGCAAGGATTTTGGTTTAGGTGCAAGGCTTCTAGTTTAGATGTAAGGCTTTTGGATTTGAGATGCATGTATTCTAGCTTGGGGTTAAAAGTTTTAGCTGGAGTTCAAGAGATCTAGCTTAGATGCAAGCTTATGTTTAGGGTACACGTGTTCTTGCTTGGGGTATAAAGTTTTTGGCTTGGGTGCAAAGGATCTAGCTTAGGATACACGTGTTTTGGGCTTAGGGTGTAAGGTTTCTAACTTGAACAATTATATTTAATATCTTATAAATTACATGTAAATCAAGTACAAAAGTGTACCCACTATCACACCCCTATAATTACATGTAAATCAATATGAGAAAAATTTGTGAGCATATCTGAGAAATAATTTACATGTAATCTTTAATGGATTACATATAAATCAAATCCATAAAAAGCACGCCCTTATCAATCCCCTAGAATTACATAAAAATGATTATTGATTACATGTAAATCATTGTGGGAAAAATTTATGAGTATGCTTGACAATAATTTACATGTAATTTCTATTGAATTACATGTAAATCAAACACATAAAGCGCACGCCCCTGACAATCCCCAAAATTACATGAAAATGAATATAAATAACATGTAATCAATATGTGAAGAAACTCACAAGCATGATTAAGGAATGATTTACATATAATCTTTAGCAGGTTACATGTAAATCAAACACATAGAAAGCAGCTCCTATCAGTGGCCTTGAGTTACATGAAAAACAACTATAGATTACATGTAAAGAAATATATGAAGAAATTCACAAATATGGTTGAGGAATACTTTACATGGATTATATGTAAATCAAACACACAAAAAGTATCTTATTGTCATGTGCCTCTATTTACATGAAAATGATTAAGTCAGAAGCTATGCAACCTAAACTAGATCTTGCACCTAAGCTAAAACCCTTGCACTCTAAACCAAAATTCTTGCACCCTTAATTTTGCAACCCCAAATCAAAAAATAAGGGAACACTCACAATAAGTTCTCTTTTGTTTAAGTATTGTGTATTCTATAACAAGTCATATTAAACTGTAAATGATGCGAATTCAACATGTAACATGGAGGACAATTAAATTGTTCTTGAAAAATAAGTAAATGTAAAGAAGACGAATGAATAACAAAAGTTTCAATGAAACATCAATAATTATATTAGATTTTGGTCTATTTTTCTGTCAAATATGATCAAAATGATAAACAAAGATTATAGGCCATTTCATATCAAAAAATATACCATGGGGGTAAGAACAATATTAGGCCCCATGTTAAACTACATCTTACCCTACAAAAAAAAAAAAATAAGAGAGATGGCTATAAGTACACTTTAAAATACAATCACATTTTTATTTAATCTTTCAAGGAATTCCTTGATCAGTATTTCTTTGTAGCTCGCTTGAATTATGAGATGCGTCTAAGAGCTTTTTGACTTGAACTTTTTTTTTTTCTCATCTTCAGCTAAAACGTTATGCTTCAGTGCATCTAAAATATTATGTCTAAAATAAAATAATAGTTATCACAAACAGTTATTCAAACATTAACACACAACACCCACAAAATTGCAACTAGCAATTCAAAAGATTATTAAACATCCCATCACAATTTACAATTATCTTGTGAGAAATCTAGATTTCACATGCCAATTGATATGGGATGATTTAATGCTATAACAAGTTTGCCTTTTATTATTCAAATAACAAAGAAAATATATTAAAGACAAAATCACAATATAAAACACACTGATATTAATCCAATATCATAAGCTGATATGCCAATTATAAGGTAATGTTTAAAGTTATAAACTGAATAGATAAAAAAGATGACAGACTCAAAATATTATTGATACTTGAAACATAATTTTTTGGAGGTTCATTGTGATTTTTGAATACTTACATGATTTCATTATGATGTTATGAATGATTTAGTCAAGTAAATCATGGTCAAGTATTTCATCTACATTATATCTATTGAAAAATAAAGCAATTCTAAACAAAATGATTGCATTTTGTATGCATATGACAGAATGAAAAAGCTCACATATTTTCAAAACAAGACATTGAAATATAGGAAAAATTTGTTTGAATAAACAAGATCAACAAAAATACGTACTACATTACTGTTTATAATTTCTCCATTCTAGCAGCAACATTACAAGGTAGACATCTTGCTTTTTGGTTCTCAACAGAAGTTGTACAAAAATACAACAAACTCTTCTAAATTATAATAGTCATAAAAATTATAACAACTCATTTTATATGACATAGATAATAAGTTGGATTGAGCTAGCACTTAAATAGGATAACATTACCTCAATAGCTTTCCAGTTGTGGGTGCACAAGAGGACCTCCGTATACTTCTAAAGTAGAGGTAAGCAAATACTGCCCAATAAAAATGAAGAAAAAGAATAAAATCTCCAAACCATGCTCCTACTCTTTTTGCGTGGCAATCATGTACAATGTTCCAATAACATTAGTCTTTATTGTCTATAAAGTTTTTTAACTATCAGATTTTCTCAAGGTAAACTAGATAGATAGAACTTTCAAATCAATGATAATGGTATGACGGGAATTTCTACTTTGAATGGAAGATTAAAGTACAGTGATAATCATAGTAGGATAATAAGTGAAGACGCTGAAAGGAAATCACATAGAATTCAAAACCAGAATCACCTAGAAATTGAAGGGTCTCTCCCGCAAACAATGAAGGGAAATCGTCACTGTCACTGGAGCAAGTCATCGTCGCTATCACGAGGTTGAGATCAATGAGGAGTTTGTTTGTCACTGTCACTAAAGAAAGGAGGAAGTCGAATTGAAGAGTTGGTTGAAGATGTGGGGTTGAAGGCGATGGTTTGATGTCACTGTGTCATCCTTGTCAGTTTGCTGTCTCTTCCTGTGTTGTCGCACTTGCCACCCCTCGCCCAATCGCTTTCTCCTAGATGTTCTTAACCTCGCCCAACCAAATCCACTCCACACACTGCCAATGCTCTCCGTTACAGCCACGCTCAACTTTCCCTTGTTCAATTGACGTCTCTCTGCTTCTTCTCCTATTAGGATCATCTTGAACTAGCAGTTTTTTTTTTTTTTTAATTTCATTGATTTAAACATAGAGATATTTCGATCATTTATTTATATTATTAAATAAATAAAATATTTAGTTTGATTCTTGAATTCAACTTAATCTTTAGGCATAATTTCTCTTTTAACTTAGTCTTTTTTACCAATTCTTCAAAAAAAAAAAACTAACTCTAACTTCCTTTTTTAAGAGGAGAATGACAATAAAACGAAACATGTGAATGACAAATAAATACAGTAAAATATGATAATTATTTTATAATCATTAGGTAATTGTTCAGCATTTTTGGTTTTTTAGAAAAATAATATATTTGCTCCTTCCTCAACCCTTTTTTCCTCTATCTCCCACATCCACACATTTGCCCTTTGTTTCAGGACAATCCAGTAGAGAAGAACAAGGGAGGGATGTGGGAGACACAGGAAAGTAGGGTTGAAGGAGGGGTGCATATGTCATTTTTCAAAAATCAAAATACTACCTAAAGTCTAGAATAATTATCATATTTTGCAGTACATGTTGCCATTTACATTTGAAAGTATTTTATTACTATTTTTATTTTTTTAAGTAAAATATTGATGAAAGTAATGAGTAAACTTCTCTTAACTAAATTGTTACATAGAAAAGGATTAAAATTTTTCACCCAACAAAAAAAAAAAGAAAAGGATTAGAATTTAAATCCCCAATTACTTGTTTAAATCACAAGACACATGCCAACTTAATTAGTAAAAGACTCTGATTTCTAACCATTAATAAATTGCCACTCATAAAAAGCATTTTTATGTTATATATGAATGTAAGGCTGATAATAACTTTTATATTATAAATTCTTTAAAAACAAAATGTTTAATTTCAATTTTCATATACAAAATCTGATCGCTGATTTTTTTTTCCCAAGAAAAAGAAACGAATCATAATTCCCAATTTTATCTAAGGTCAAAATAATATGAGAGAACATTAATTACGAAAACTTTTTATAAAAACAAATCTACCAAGTCTCTATAACTCGGCCGAAAGAAAGACAAGTAAATCACGCCTATTCACCTTGTTTTTGTTGTTTTCTAAATAGAAAACAGATTTGATATGCAAAATACAAAAAAATAAAACCCAAGAAAAAATTCTTTAGATTAGAAATATCACTCATGTCCTTAAATAAAACCTAGACCCTATGTATGTAACAATTTAATTCGAAAATGTCTCCCCATTGTTCTCAATGCAGAGTCTACTTCTTATACTTAATAAAAAAACCGAAAGAAATTAATATATATTCCCTAACCACCACACAGAACATTAGGCCTTAGCCTCCCCAAGGAAAGGAACGTCGAGATGTTCTCTGTTGCTATAAGTTGGACTGCTCTTTGGCACAAGTTAAAATGAGAAGTTTTTACAAATACTAAATGTCCTACACATGAATGTACACAACTTCAGATTCTTCTCTCTTTTTTCTTTTTTGTCTTTTCGGGAGGAGGGTGGGTAATGACAATTATTCACAGGTGTTGTGCTCTCCAGTCCACTGCAAAATCATCTTCACTGTCATCATCGCTTGATGGCTCGTCACGTTTAGACTCCATTACCACCTCAGAAGTTTTACTACGCTTTGCATCTTTAGCAGCCCTTCAACTCCAATCTCCTCTTCCTCAACTTCTCCACTCTCTCTCTGTTGTTCCTGTACAAAGAGAAGAGCATAGAAGAGAGATTAGCAAAGGATGGAGATCAGAGCAAGATGAAGTAACAAAATAGGGTTTGAGTAGTATCAGAAACTAAGCATACTTCTGCTCTACGGATTCAGCTTCTTCAATCATTTCAGCAGCATCAATCTGCATTTGTAATAACAGACAGATCATTTTGCATATTTGCAGTGCACACATATCTCAGCGGTAAATCAATAGTTAATTAAAAATAGAGCAACAAGAAACTGAGAACCAGCACTCCTCTTCCTCAAACCGGTCATCCACCTCCTGCAAGTCGTCTTGAATCAACTTTTCAAATTCCTTGTACTCGTACTCCGTCCCTACAGAGGATTTAACAAAAGTCAATATTATTCAATGTTCAAATCTCTTGAATAATGCAGGAAAATAGAACACAGGACATTTGTAGTTTAAAAGATGAGTGATAGGATATGCTGGAATAGAGTTCACTCAGGAACTCGTCAATCCAACATGACAATGAAAAGATCATGCGATAACATGGAACTCGCGCCCATCATATTATTAAATTGCCACCAATTTGTTAATCAAAATCAATCACGAGAAGTTTCCAGAGGAAAGGGTGGAAACTCTGAATGGGTGCAGATTGACAGTGACCAGTGTTTCAATCACTCAAGGACCTCAGGGCATCCACAGTCCAACAAATTGTCCAAAATCTAAGCCTTCCACTTCAGGATCGTGACCTGGAATAAAATCATGCTAGAAAACACATCTGACATGCTTGTGACTTACAGATGTGGATTCTTGAAAAGCATGTTTGAACCATTTTAGTTCCTATTTCAAGTTTCTTTAAACAGCTCTGCAGCCTTCACACCACAGTTTAGAAGCAATCATTCTTTACAACAACTCATTGCCATGAGTTAAAGATATGACTTCACTTCCTGTAGCCAATAGGGACCTATTTACAATGTAATAGTTTCAACCTTCTCCATCACTTCTGATCGTGATTTATCACATGTGTCATCTGTTTCAGTGGAGCAGCCTAGCTACAGGCATTCTGCTCGGAGCTAGCATTGGGCAATCAGCAACAGATTTATGCTTAAGATTCTCTCCGCAATCCAATAGCATCAGCATTGATCCTTCAAGAAAATTTGTTAACTAATAATACAGCTAATCTAGCTAATCTAATGGACATGATAATTTTGGCATCACATCTATCATCCATAACAATCATACAACTACTAGTCAAAAGGGGCTATTCGTCACATCTTAAAAGTTTAAAACGGTAAAAGTAACGCCCATTTGTGCTTGCTTGCCAAACTGATTTTTCCATAGCTTTTAGGTTTTGTGGATGGACTTTCTTTCAATAATCTTTTTACACACCAAACGAACTTTTAGAAAATGTACTTTCTAGAAGGACTTTTGGGGGGTGTTGATGTAGCATCCAAAGACCCCCTAATACGTTAATTGACCAAATTATTGGCCAAAAAAAAAAAACGTTGTCAAAATTAAAATAGGAAGTCATTTGCCTTGGGTTCAAAGTTGAGGCAGGCCATTTGTAATTTAAGCCTAAAGGAAATTAGGACTTCCAATGACCTTAAATCCCCTTTC
>NW_026556443.1:0-35993 GCF_029017545.1 Prosopis cineraria
AAACAGCCTGTAAATTTATATGGATTAAGATTAAGCAATAATTAGATCAATTGGCAGATATGTTTTAAGTTCTCTCTCTCTCTTCTTAATTAGCTCATAAATGGGCATGGCATGTCTCTCTCCATTTCCTCTCCTAAAATTGTGTGTGTGTGTTTTGGGGGGGGGGGGGGGGGTACCCTCTTAATAGCTCATAAATGGGCATGGCATGTCTCTCCCTCTTTCCTCTCCTAAAATTTTAAGTAACGTTGCATGCATGTTGACCCCCACCCAACATGTGGTGGGATTAAATAAAATAAACATACCCAGTGAAAGAATCTGCTTGGCAGCTAAAACACTACTAAACCCATAGCCTATTAAACCGCATTCTGAGCGAAAGTTTCGCAGTGACAAACTGAAAATACACGAGACAATTGGGTAATAACTGGGGTCCGATACTAACCCCAAAAATTCGACGCTACAGAATAAACTAACTGTTGAGATTATCTATAAAATTAAAATGTGCAGGAAAACCACTAACCATTGTTCAACTTACCATTGACAATGTTATGCCCTCAAGAGCTTGACTGGAAAGAAAGACATCGCGAAAATTTCTGGGTTCACCTGTCATGCCAGGGTCAGCATAATAAACCTGCCCATGGTTTTACGTAGTGGATTACTAACAAAAAACCGAAGTTGTAAGAACTCAGTAGAGGTAAAAAGAGAGGCTTCTGCAAGGAAGTAAGATTAACAGGAGGCCCCTCGTAAGAGCAAGAAGAAAGCAATTGCAATGTAGGAAGTGATGAAACAAAATTGTTTCACAAACCGGAGTCGGTCTTCCAGGTGAATCCTTGGATTCATTACTAACAAGAGGGTCTTCTGTATCTCTTGCATTGAGCTCGGAGAAGCCAGCCAGTCTCTCAACTTCTTTCAGTGCAACCAGCCACCTTCTTAGTAATTGAACCCTCTCTGTTCCCCGACATGAAACTGAAACTTCTTCTAGTCGTTTTACAGTAAGCTTAAAGCTTTGCATATTCCGATTGCCCTGTTTGACAAAACCACTCAAGCAATTCACAAAAAAACTCTAATTCACCCAGAAAGAGCCCCCCACCCGGGGAAAGAGAGGCAGAACAGTCCTGCCCTTGACAATAAAGGGGACGCAAAACCCTTGACAGAAGTATGCTCTCGGAAAAAGTGGCATTGTCATTCTCAAATCGTTAGATTACGATGCCATTTCTCTCATTCTAGAAATTAAAATGAAAAGGGGAGAAAAGAGTGTCGGAATATACAATTCGCTCTTGGATGATCTTGGCTCCACCAGCAACGGCATTGCTGGCGTGTAGGACGACGGAATCAGCGTAGTTGCGGACGGTACGAGAGAGGTTGCTTTGACCTCCTACTTCCACCGCTTTGTTCACCGCTGATCTTACCCACGACATCCTCGCTCACCACGCTTTTCTTGTACACTAATCTTCTTTCTTTGCGTTCGTAACATGCGGAAAAAAGTGGATGATCTTTTCCTTAATCCTTTAAAATATATGATTCATATCGATGTAGAAACTGGGCATGCAATTGATGGGGTAGGAAACATGAAAAGAAATTGGACGTTGATCCTGGTCACAAATGTTATTGCAGTTTCTAGTGCGGACTGGCCATTGATTCAACGGCGATGATCAATCTGTGAGAACAAGAGAAGGGAGAAGAGGATTGGATGGTAAGAGAGGAAAGAGAGAAGGAATGGCATCAGGGTGTAAGTGAAGAGATGGCAAAATGGCGAAGGAAGAAGTCAAGCGCTTGCGCGACACGATGAATGTTGATCTCTGCCATCAAGTTCGATTTATGTGCCTCTCGTTTCGCCTCGTATTTTTTTTTTTTTTAATTCATCTAGATTACCATTTGACGGTAGAATGACAACTAAGTAGCTCATTAAAAAAATTAATATTAAATTAAAATTTTTAATGCTGAAACATTGAAAGAGGAGTACTGAATTTAAAAATATTAGTCGTAAAAAATTAGAATTTGATATAAATTTTTTTATGGGGTCCTTTCTTGTCATTTCCCCCATTCGACTCACCCTTTGCCCCCATACTTTGGCGCTTAAAGCCGCCATTTCTCGTTGGTTGTTAGTTGTTACCGTTACTTGTCCATTTCAGGGCCAAAAGACGCCAGCAAAATAAGTAGACCCGTATCAGTATTCGTGGGCTCTTCTCTGGACGTTGGCCCATAAATTTTTATCCAAGTAAACAATTTCATTATTCTTAATATATTATTATTATTAATTAAAAATTTAGTTCAATTTAATAAGTGCTCAAAATATGTCCTTTTTAATTAATTTTATAAATCAAAATAATTTTAACAATTTTTCCAATGCTTTTGTGAAAAAATTTTAGAAAAGCATTGGTGGATTTCTTGATAAAGTAGACTTTGATATGAAAAAGACATATTATTAAAGACTTAATAATTAAGAATTATATCCAAATAAAATTTTGTTTATTTTTTCTGCCAACTTCTCTGATAAAAAATATGGCCTGTCTATAACTTTTTTTCATAACTTTTTATTTTATTTAGGAACTATGTATTCATCAACAAAAATGTTTTTTCATGTTAGTTTAAAAAAACCATACATTTATGCTATGTTTAGATGCACGTGGATTTAAATTTAGATATGGATTTGAGTTAAATTTATTATTTAGGTAACTAAAAATGTACAGATTTGAATTTAACCCAAATTCAAATCATACATAAATTCCTTTACAATTTTAAATCATTTCCAAACTCCTATTATTTTAAATTTCAATGAAAGCTTATTTCTTTTTTCATGTTCGTTCGTCAACTTCACTACCTTCTTAGCTTTGACATTTTTGCCTCTAATCAACATTGATTGAGACCATAGGTGACAATCAAGACTAGAATGCCGACACCAATAGGGACAAGACATCTAACATGGACCCTGCCATAGGGACCAAATAGTCGATGCTGACCGAGATCGAATGGTCGGCTTTGACCTAGATGGCATGGACGACACCAATTGGGATCAGACAACTGGCATCAAATTGGACAAGACCATAGGTGATGACCAAGACCGAACAGTCGACTTTAACTAGCTTCGAATGGTTGATGCTGACTGGGATTGGATGGCCGGTGCCAATTGGGATTGGATGGCGGGGGTGGACTGGGATGGAAAGGCTGATGCCAATTGAGACCGGATAGCCAACCTCAACTGATACCAAACCACTGATGCCTATCGAGACTAAATTGCTAGCAATAATCGAGACCATTGTGTCGTTGCCAATAATGATTAGACCAACATTGCCATCTGATTTTGGACAATCAAAGTCAACCAAAATTGGGTCACCACCCTTGATCAAGACCGGACCATTGACTTTGATTAAAGACATTATTTGAATTGCCTTTAAATTCAAACATAAAATTTAAAATTTAAAATCCAAACAAAGTATTTTAATATTATAATATAATTTAAAATTTTTTATATCATCCAAACAAAATATTTAAAATTTATAAATTTTAAATGTGAGATTTTAAATTTAAATTCTCAACTTAAATTCACTTATCTAAATATAACGTTAGAGTATTTTAAAAAGAGCTTAAAAACAAAATTGCGAGCAACGCTCACAGATGAGGGCTTGGAGCCCGGGGTTGAAGGACCCACACAACGTTATAAAGTGGAGATAGAGACAGCTGCTTTGAGTAAGCATCTATGCTATTATTCCTTGATAATAACAAGGAAAAGAAAAAAATACAAGGTTCACTTCAGTATGACATGTAAACCACTCTACAACTTTTTTGCTTTGGTGATGGAGCAATGTTGTATGCTTCTTCCTATTGCATGGCCCACCACGAATCAAGAATTAATGAAGATCAAAAAATAGGCCCAGAGCTTATTCCGAAGAATGAACTTTGAGTGCAAAAAGGTACGTTTCGATCATCAATTACGGCGTCTGAATGGGTCACTCGAGGAACGCTTTTCATTTCTGTTAAAAACTTGGATGGCCCCATACCAACTGAGATCCTCGTCAGAGGGAGCTATACAGCTCACCTTCAGCAATCAACTAGTCAATATCTGGCAATGGCATTTTCCAGTAGTTCCATGAATTGAAGTCTTCCTGCAAGGTTCCAGAATTAAAAATCCACGCTGTAAGTTGTGAAGTAAGGAAACAAAATCTCGTTCATGATTTTATATAATTCCTCACCTGCTCCACCAAAGAAGTAGGGGGAAACATGTCATTGACAAGGGTGTGTAATGATGTATATGACTTCACATCGATCCGATGACTTATGGCAACTTCGCCCTGTTGGATTTTGTAGGAATTATAGTTCATACGCGGGGATAGCAAATTGTATGAAATGTCAGTGCAGGATACACACCTTGGGGTTAATGATGAATATCTTGCCTTTTGGAATTCCAATCTTTCTGTAACTAAGTTCATCTGTGTCTCTATTGCCAAATCCAGCATAGAATGGGTTGTAATCAGCAGGGAAAAGTCTTTTAATATCCTGCAAAAATCATATCATGAGTACAATATAATGTTGGCAACAGTATGAATTTCCCAGTTACTTTGAGTGACAGGGCTTTGTGTTCCATAATTACCTCAAGACATGCGATCTTGAACTCGTGAGGTGCTCTTCTTATGACTTCATCAGCAAAAGAACCCCAACCACAACATAACAAGTCAGTCATGGATCAAAATCACTTCCGCAGAAAAAGAAAATGCAGCACATACACGTGCAAGTAATTCCATATGAAAAAAAATTTCTGTCAGCAAGGGCCAGGTAAGACAGTTCATTATACAGCATGACTTGGCAATAATGAATATGAAAGTCGGTATTTGCTAAAGCTCTTCATAAATGATAAAACCAAGGAAAATTTGAAAAAGATTAGGAGGCTAAGTACAGGCCCCAGATCCAGGTGGTTTAAGTATAAAATAACGAACATGCATTGTGTTTGCTGAAATTTCTGCGATTGGTTTCATACATAATTCACAATCACAATAAATATCGGGCTTGTTTCTTTTCCTTCTCTTCTCTACAATCTTATTCAGTTCACAGACATAGCATCAACGAATAAAGAAGCACAAGGGAGCTCCAATATTCTTATCACAATGCTGGAAATTGACAACATATACCGCATAGCAGAATCCATTGCAATCTTAATTAGTCATATTACAAGCGCCTCACTCCTCACCTTCTCGGTAAAGTGAGGGAAATAATCCATCAGGCGAAATAACCACAGGTCCATTTGGTAATGCTTTTCCATCCTGCAAGCAGGCATAACTAACAAAATTCAGCTACGACGGTATTATCACCAGATGACAAAATCAAACAGCCAAAAGATCAAGCAGATCGTTCATAAAGGAATTATCTAGTCATTAAATCAAGATCCACATTACATGGTTGATAGTGATCACAGGAAGCCAGGTTGCTTCAATACCTGTTTCAGGTTAAGCAAAAAGTTCCTGGTTAGATATGCTTGTACAATGGCACGGGCACTCAGAAACAGAAGTTGATATCCATTTTCCTGACACGCAAGCAGAATCTAACGTTAGACATTAATCTTCCTGATATACAATTCAATGCAAATTATATCATGAATGCTAGCTGCATATGACATTAAACATGTTAGCAATCACATTCAAACATGAGAAGAAGCTTAACTATTGAATAAAAATAATAATAGGGTAACCTAGTCCCTCTTCCTCTGAGAAATGACCACATTACGTGAGTTTGATTTACAATTTGCTAAAAACACATTTATCAAACTGAAATTTGAACAAAAGTTAGTTGTCATAATGAGATTTATGTCCAAATATATTTTTTAAGAAATCATTTCAGTAAACTGAAAGTTATTTGGATAATATCATCAAAAATACTTTTAAATGTGTAATTACCAAAAGGATATGAGTTTAATGATATGTAATATTTGTTATGTAAAATTTGACATGTTGAAAAAATATAAATAAATTAAAAAATCACAGGAATATTTCCTAAATGTGTTTTTCTTGATCTCAAAAGCAACTCATTGGAGCTTTGGTCTTGCACAGTCGGTTTCCTGAATATGCTTCCAAAAATAAGAATTTGGAAACCAAACAAAACTTCGCTAAAAGTTGTCCTTTTAAAAGGACTTTTGGGCTTCTAAAAGTGGAGACCAAACAATTCCTGCATGGTTCTGTGTTTTACTTTGAAAAATAATAGAGCAAAAATAATTTTTTGCAAGTTATAATTTTAATGAAAGAAATCAATACTATTCTTGGGAATATTTTGGTTATATCGAGAGGGATTATGTATAACTGCTTATATTCATAATAGAAAAGAAGAATATGCGATTTAGATATCTCTGATGGGCGAGGGGGGAAATTATTCCAAAATAATGATATTCATCAAATGTTGTTGTTGTTGTAATGATATTCATAAAATACAAAGTGAAACATGAAAAAATAAGCATGAAATGCTGTGTGGTCATGAAAGCAAACTACGGATACTATTTGTAAGTTGTGTAACAGTTTAGTTTGGCTACAAAAGAGAACAGTCATGCTAGCATTCCACTCAACTGTGCTTGCTAATCAAGCAAACCAAACGTTAACCAGGTTTCAGGTCCATTTGCTGAACAATCTCAAGCCAAAATACAGTGTAACTTAGTCCAGTTTCTTGCAAACCAAGTTCACGGGAGAGTGTGTGTTGGAATAGATCTATAACTATAAAAGAGAAGAGTGTTTGTTACATCACTACAGAAACAGCGTGCACTTGTAATCTGCAGTTAAACTCATCATCCAGAAAGTAAAATCAAATAGTCTTTTTGTCCCTACCAAAAAATCATGCTTCTACTTAAAAGCTCTCAAGGCTGAAGAAAGCAGAAAATCAATCTGCAGCCTGTACATCCACTTTATAAGATACTCCTTAAAGAAAAAGCCCTTGAGAGCTCCCTAGCCATAAAACTCATCAACTTTCAGCCTCCCATCAAACTCTAGCTCTATTAAATAATAAATTCAGGTGTTTGTATAGATAAAATATGCATACTTTGATGGCAGAAAAAAGCCTTGCCACTCCAGATTGAGTCCAATCTTTACCAACTAAAGGCATGAACTGTCCCAAAACATCAGACCTGAAAGGACAACAAAACCATTTTCATTATGATTCCCAAACAATACTGCAGCTCTGCCTTTAATTCTTTTTAGCTTTTTTCTTGTTTTACAACTTCATTAAGAAATATCTGCCCAATTCTAACCACAAATGAAATCATGAGCATCTTTTTTTGTTTTTCCATTGTAAATTATTGTCAAACGCATGTCTACATGCAAGCCAGAGAAAAATGGTATGGGTAAATGATGCCACTGAAAACCAGAGTCATACCCATCATCAATGACACACAGCCAAAGAAACTTGTTAATCATCCAAGTTTTACAAGATTTAGATGAAAAAGCTCATGATATACTACACAAAAAGCTAAACACAATGCTTTGCTTCATTAAAGCCACTTGGTTACCAGCTAAAATCCAACAGCTTGAGTCATTAAGTACATTGATGTTATTTGTTTTGAAAAAGATTTGGAAAAACATAACTTTAAGTCTCTGCAGTTTGTTAAACACCGAAAAATAAAAATGTAGTGATCTAGAACATTGGAAAAAAAGTGCAGAGACCTATAGTAAAACTCGAGTAAAGTGCAAGAATCCAAAGTTATGTTTTCTCAAAAGATTTCTTATTCTCTGCCCGACCAGCATGTTGTTAGAGCACAAGAAGAAGACAAGATGGCTTGCTTCAAACATTTTAAGAGTAGAGCAATGAGAATGGAAGTTGTGACTCACCAACTACTAATCTACTATGACTGAATGTCATATAAACACACCAGAAGGCTTCCTACAAGCCAGATCCTGAGATAACAAAGTCTGCACCCCAATTTCTGTCTTAATTTACTCTTAAACAACTTCTATGGCATCAAAATATACGTAACTTTGCAAGAGTAGTCAACAACAAGATTTAATTATAACATAAACATCCAATTAAATAGGACCAAGAAAGGATTGAGAAGAATAACAACAATAACATAGCATCTGTGTCGAAGTTTATTAACATATTCATTATCAGAAGCCTTACTTGGTAATAGTTCCATCAACATCTGAAATTACAATTCTTGCATTCCACTTCCATAAGTATATATGAGCATCAACCTGTTGTTGAGTTAAAATATCAGGCTTAAATAAAGAAAAATCCAAATATTTATGCAAATAATTATATTGATGAATACTAAACCTGTTGTTTTCCAAGAACCCTGGTAGAGAAACTGAAGGTTACTAAATTTTGGCCTTCATTTAGATTCAAAGAGGCTATTTGCTCATTAGTGGGCACATTAGTCCTCACTAATTGCTTGTGAGGAGACCTGTGGCTGCCAGCTGTTGGAGATGACTCTCCAAGAGAATTCTGCAAACCAGACTCAGAATCCACAAAAACCTCATCATTTGAAGAATTGCTACTAGTGTGCTCAATTGTTTTGACTTTTCGAAAAGGTATAGGCCAAAGTCTCCATCTACGCCCAGACCGAGCAGATCCATGATCATCATCCCTAGATTTCAGTGCATCATCCTGCTCCACGGGAATTGTATCCTTAGGCTCAACAGGTAAATCTAAGCCAAAGACGGCCATTCCAAGAACAAGGGGAGCAGCCTTTTCCCATGGCAAGTACCTCTCCTTGATCTTTATAATGAGATTTTCATTCTTAATTATGGATGGGGCAGAAACTTTAAACTCGTCTGCACATATCCGATGAGATTCAAATGCTTTAACAGCTGCAACCATGCCAATACCTGCCTTAAGTTCATGGCCGCATAGTGAGATCTCAAATCCTAAAAATTACAAGAAAGTAATCAAGCACTACCCAAAATCAACAGATAGTCGTAGATCATAATCCAAGAATAACAAATTTGCAACAGAGGTCTCACTCAAACCTGGATGACTTTTGGCCTCTTCTCTGAATACTGTTTGGGGTTCTGCCACCTCACTTTTATTGCTACGATCTTCAGACACAAGGGTTTGTTGAATATCATCTAGTCCGTTGGTTGATGCTGACTTGCCTGTATGTTCATCATTTGATATAGCCATATCGGAAACAGAATGTCTTCCTGAATCGGTTTCAACTTCCCGTAATGCTTTTTTCTCTACATCTTGGGGTCTTACTTCTGAAGATCTGCAATCATCAGAAGAAGCAGAAGCGTCAGAAGGAGACAACTCACCATCACATTTAGATTTTGCCAGGCTCCCCTCTTCATTCTCAACAACAACTGGGTGTATTGTGTTCGTATCCTCGGCTGAATGCTGATCCCCCAATGAGGAAACTTTATCCAGTAAATCAGCATTCCCAGCCAGCTGAGAAAATTCCTGCAACTCCAAACAGCTTTTGAAAACATTATTCCTTGTGATACCAGATGCACCCTCTACTGAATCATTTTGCATATGACGGCCTTCTTCTTGATTTTGTATATGAATATGTCCCTCCTCTTCCTGATGACCCTCCTGCTGGAGCTCAGAAATATTATCATCGCCGTTAGTGTAGAAATGGCTATCGGTTGGAACATCAGCTGCTGGAGCATCCATCTGACTTATATAATCAGCATCCCAGGCACTCTCACCAGAAATAAACTCCGTGCTGTCTTCACAAAACTCAGTCCCTCCACCTGGAACAAGATGAAATTGAGGAGTTTCTAACTGCAGAGTGTCTGTATTCTGCTCTGATTCAGAGATAGGAGCCGTCAATACATGGCCATCCACACTAAACAATACCATTTCTGGATGAGAGTCCTGCGAATCAACATAATTATCTCCATCTAAAGTCTCATATGGATTTGACTCATACTCTGACAGCTCAACTGAACCTTCAAAAGAAGATTGCTCATCTTGGAAATCATAATATCTCCTGCCACTATCAGATTCTGTTCTTTGAATTGGAGGCACATCAAGCGAATCATCTTCATCTTTCAAAGCAAGCACCCCTGAATCAGAGACACTATGGGCAAATCTATGAGCATGAGTATTATCAATTTCCATACCAATGTTGTCTCGCGTAAATTCAGAGTTACTAGTATCTTCAACAATTCCAATTGACTCCATTCCCTTATCATCATCCACCTCCTTCACAAAATAAGCCTCCCCTGAATTATCAAGATACATGTGGAAGTTTGCTTCAGCACCGTTAACATTTATACGCACAATTTTTTCAGCACCTTTGAGAACACCCTGAAATTTACCAAACCGAACATACCATGGCGTGCTTCGGAATGTCCCATCTTGCTGCTGAACAACAATCACATCAACGGCTCCACCAAAGGGGTGAAAAGGGGTAGCAACTGAGTAAACGCCTTGGCTAATCAGGCTTCCAACTTTGCCCACTACATTCATTTCGTGAGTTGCCTGTGAACCTCTTAACTTTTGGGAGACCAAGAAACAGTCCTTGAAGTTAAAGCCTCGCTTCCAATTACGTCAATTACAATAATGCGTATAAATTATTCTTCCAACCCACTTGGCTATGAATGTCTTAACTTGTTGTTTTCTTTCCCCTGAATATGGTTCTTGTTCGAGTAAAGCTGCATAGCATGAGATGAAGGGAGAAAAACAGATTTAACTAAGGGAATGACCGTTCAGGTAGTAAATTTGAACCAAGATTTTCAGTAGACTGAAACAACAGCGCCCACTCGGATTACCAAAAATAATGAAGGGAAGGCTAGAAAGGAACTGGAGACTTTGCAGTAAATATCAATATTGTGCTCAAGTTTCGAAACTTCGACTGTATCGCCTGACTTGGAAAAGTGAACGAAGCCAAGAAAGCCAGCTTTATTGGATAATTACCAGAAATTAATGTTCAGAAATAATTATATAGGAAAACTTGTCCAACGTAGGGAGAGGGGGGATAGACATTGAAATAAAAACAATAAATTCGTGACAGAAAGAAGCAGAGCTAGATGAATCAATAAAGGCGGTCAGGTAAGACTTACAGATTCAGAGCTCCAATCCGGCAGCTCAAGAAATTGAGGGGCGATTTCTCTTGGTCTTTCCTTCTTTGTTATGATGTTTTTTAAAATTCTTGGACTGCCTTTTGATGCTGTTAATCCTCCCTGGAAACTTCACAGTTCGGGCCTTTTCAGGAGGATTGGGCAATAGAGCGAAGCCGAATCAAAAATCAAAACCACCCTTCCACAACCGCAGCATTAAATAGGTATTCCCCGACCAAAACCGTTCAATTATCCCTTTTCCGCCTCAATATTACAGGAAATACTTGGCAAGCAACACATAAATTCTGAAGCGTGCGAGGGATTATTCGGTCATTTCGAACTACTTTTCGTGCTGAGTCGCTGGGTTTGCATGGGTGGAACGGAAATTCAACCACCTCATTTCTCTGCAGCCTTCGAGGGGGAAAAAATTAAAAAAAAAAAAATTGAGGTTTACATTAGAAGGTCTAAACGAATATTCGTGACAATTCCTGGAATAGCTAGAATACTACTAAATGATGCATTTTTATTTTCATTTTTTCCCATGATTTTCTCATTGTTTATTTCTTTCTTTCCTTTTCTGTCCTTGACCACGTGATCCATTAGGTGACAATTTAGGACGGAAAAAATGCAGAATAATTAATAACATCTGGACTCATCTAACAGCTAACATGTTCCCAAGTTTTGGCCAACACCAAGTGACTTGGCAAATCTGTCGTCGAGATCCGTATTGATTTCTGTCGAATGCATTTATTTATTTTTTTATGGTCATAGGAAAACAAACGCCCATTTATTGAATACTGCTGTTTTTGGAATTGGTTTTTTCATACCTAACTTTTTATATGTACAGTAGAATTAAGTTTCAACCGTTCAAATTTTATTTCATTTTGTTTTAATAGGTGGATAATATAACCTCAAAATAATTTTCTAAATTGTTCAAGTTTTAACCAGTTGACTAGACTGCTAATAGCTTGGTGATGCTATTGTTTATCCAAACTCCAAAGCTGAGGCACGTTAATTGTTAGTATCGTTAATAGGATGTTAAATAGTTGGAGTTACCTTTCCAAAGCCAGTTGACTAGACTTCATAGAGTTACCCCGCCAAAATATGCGTTCGGTTTTTGTGCTTGTCACTATCGTGCTTGTCACTTGATAAGCAATTATTTGTCAGTTTTTATTTTTTATATTTTAATACATATATATATATATATATATATTAAATTATAAAATATAAAATTTTAATAAATTTATTTTATTATCAATCTGGATAATATAAATTTAATTTGAATGATCTAATTATATTAATTTTTTAAAAAAAATTATAAATTAATCTTCCAAATGTATTTTGGATAGTGTATAAAAAGAATATAATGCTTTTCTTGGTGTTAATACTTGGAAGCTAGTTCCTCTTCCAAATGATCGCAAGCCCATTGGTTGCAGTTGGCTTTTCAAGATCAAGACTCGCGCTGATGGTAGTTTTGCACAACACACCTTACAGTTCGTCCCCCACCAGTCCGAGCTTTGCTTACTCTTGCTATCACAAACAACTGGAAGATACATCAGGTGTGCTTTAATAATGCTTTTCTTAATGGGATCTCAGTGAAAACATATATATGGAACAGTTAGGATCTGAGGTATCAGTTGCTGAAAATAGTCTTAGGCTTGTATCTATTCAAAGTACATATGTACGGTCAATTTATAAAAATTAAAAAAAAAGTAATATTGAATTAAATCATTCAGATTAAATATGTATTGTCTAAATTGATGATAAAATAGATTTATTAAAACTTTTTAATTTTTTATAATAAATATAAAATAAAATTAAAAAAATTATAAAATTTGAACTGTACAGGTCCAGATGCTTATCAAGGGTGCTCATCACAGCTTAAAACTGAACGCCCAAAAATATGGCCAATAGTTAGAAACAGCCCCTAAAAATGGCGCTCCAAGGGAATAAAGGGAATGACCCCACCGCATGCACCTGTCTTCCCACCTTCTCCCACCAACAATTCCATTTAACTTCAGTTATGAGTTCAAACATCAATGAACATGAAAATGACATTTAATTTCTCATTTTTTGAATTCCCAAAAAAAAATTGAGTTTGATAAAACAAAAAACAATGTATTTACATATAAATTTATCCACGTTACAAATGTGGAGAAGGGGTAAAATCATCAACAAAAGAAATCATATAAATTTATCCACATTACAAAAGTGATCTCAATGACTTCAAGGAAAAAACCATGAGACTGAATCGATGAGAAATTGCTCACCTCGATTGCTCTTCCATTAGACTTGTCGTTTACTGCTTCCATTGCTATCAGAATGGTTGATGTCTTTTAATACCTTTTTCATTATCATTGGCCAATGTGTTTACAAACAAACCTAGTTTCATATAAAAAGCAGAGTCCTTGGCATGCCACAAAGAAAGAGAGTGTGAGGGCATGGTCTATAAAAAACATAGCAAACCATGAAAAGGGATACATGAAATTGTGTGAACAAACACCTTAAGAAAGGTAGTTATATTGTGATTGAGATGGTCATCGAAGAGTTTGAGTTCATCAAAAAGAGGGTGAGCGATATTTATAAAGAAAAATTTTCAATAAAGATTTCTTGATCATACTTATTTAAATTCAAAGCTTCAAAATTTTTGAAATTTTATTGCAATCTATGGGTGCTAATTTAAAATTAATTTTTTTAAAAAAAATGATAAAATTACCTTTCATTTAAATTAATATCAAAACTGTCTTATCCTCAATTATTAATTCTTCTACTTTACTTATTCATTTACTTACAAGGTATTGTTAATTGTCCTACTCCAATTGTTCACATTCCTATAATAAAATCAACTAAAAGTTTGGCAATGAACAAGTGAAATAAGGCAATAAATAATAACCCGTAAGTAAATGAATAACATATAATATAAGAATTAACAAGTTATCTTAAAATGATTTAAACACCTAAAATAAAAATAAGTTAAATAAGGTCATTAATAACATTCTATAAATAAGTTAACAGGTAAAATAAGACAATTAATAAGTGAAGTGAAAAGTTTTAATACTAGTTTAAAAGAGGGGCAATTTTATCATTTCACTCAAAATTTTAATATCAGATTAGTACTCCTGAATTACAGTGTAATTTTAAAAATTTAAGAGCTCTGAATTTAAATAGATGTGGTTAAGAATACTTTATTGAAATTCTTTCTATACATTATAAACCCTTTCAAGCCCAAGCTATGCATTAGGAATGGATTGTTGGTGGAGGAAAGGGAGAGAGTGAGTGGTGGGAGCAGACATTGAGAAACGAAAAGGAGGTCAAAATGTTGCTGAGAATGCTAGTGGTGGGAACAAAAAATGGATAGTCGAATGGAGGGACGTGACAATGAGAAGGGTAGGACTTGAAGCAGAAGAATGAAGTGACGACGATCCAGTAAAGAGGGTCTTAGATGTGACTTGAGTTTTTTTTTTTTTTTTAATAGGAAAATGAGGCGCCATTCAATTTTGTACGGTGGTTGCTTGAAGGAACCAGCGGGTGATGGCTAAAAAATTAACTTTATTTTAATTTTTTTGAAGAGAAAAACAAAGGTAAGTTTAATTTCTGAAATAGAAGTGTTGAGAATTTATAGAGAGAATTCTAGCTTGGTACGGTGTTTGTTTTAGGAAAAACATACATTTTAGTTTTTATACTTTGTTCATGTTTTATTATAGGTCCTAACATTTTTTTTGATATTTGAGTCCTTATACTTTTATTTTTTAATGTTTTACGTTCATTCAAGGTGCTTACACTTTATTTATTTTATTTATTTAGGAATCTAGAACACTGAAAAATAAAAATGTAAGGACCCAGAACATTAAAAAAAGTACAAAAATCTAAAACAAAATACTCTCTCCATTCAAAAATGTAAGGTATTTTTAACCGAATCTTATCTCTAATAAAATAATTATCTACTTTTAAACTAACCTTATATTTTTATATTTATTCCTATTAACCACTTTATAATAAATATAAAGTCATTATTAATAGGAATATTTTTTTAAAAAAAGGTAATGATTACATTTTAAAAGATTAAAAGTATCTTATATTTTTTAACATTTAAATTTTTTAAAAAATACCTTACATTTTTAAATAAATGAAATATAAATAAAATACAGGAATTAAAAAATATGTTTTTCCTTCTTCTTCTTTTTGGTACCCAAAGCTTTGTATTGTGGTTAGTTGAAGAAACAAAAGATAAAAACTAAATTCAAAATAAGAATAGATACTTTTTGTCAAGAATTTCTTCTAAAAATATTATATACTCCAATTTAAAACAAGATTCGGCTTGGCTCCACGTGAAATGTGATTCGATAGAAAAATCATATAAAAAAATAAAAAATATAAATATATATAATAATTAAAATCAAAAATTTTGGCCTAAAATAAAAAAATTACTCCTCCAATTTATTACAATACAATATATTTATTACATTTTTTATCTTAAATAATTTTTTATTAATTTTGTTTGAGCTAAATATGAAACGTCGCTCAAATAGGTTACGAGGCTAGTTGGGTTGAATAATCAAAGCCTCAAGCCCAATATAAATCAAAGAGGCCGGCCCCAAAGCTCAATAAAGTTCACAATAAATAAATATGCAAAAATCCTGTTAGTTTCAAATATCAGACTATTGGCACAAGGACACGATCCTAAGTAATGTCGAAATCTGTGCCCGAGTAGTTTGGTGAAACAGACTGGTTATCAAAATAGAGAGACCATGCCATAAATTTTGCAGGATTCCTGATTCCTCAGCAGAACGTGCTAAGTCTCAAAGGAAAAGCTTCTACTATTCGACACTATAAATAGAAAGAAAAAAAAACAGAGAAAGTTAGTCAACACTCCATCAAGACTCGCTTATTTTACATTCATTAGCCCTTTTTAGTTCTTAATTTTTAGTCTGTAATTTTTACACTTCAATTAAATTACACACTTGTTTTACCAAAGCCTTATATCTTTTTACATCCAAACGAACTGTGGTAAGGGAACTCAAAACCCTTTTCGTTATCTATTAAGATTCAGTATCTCTGGTACGTCTGGTATTTATTATGCAACCACAAACAAATTTATATTAATACTCAATATGACAGAATACTAGCTCAAAATAAAAAAGCTAAGTCTTTTAATGATTTGAAACGCATCATTTGATGATTAAGAAGCTTAAGGGCTGTTTGTTTTTTGTTTTTAAAAACTATTTTTTAAAACAAAAAAAATAAAAATTTATATGGATAAATGTTTTTCATTTAATTGTTTTAAAAAAAAATTTATTTTTTGTTTTTAAAAACAATAAAATAAAAATAGATTTAAATTATTTTCATTTTATTTTTTTGTTTTTAAAATACAATATAATTGTCATAGCTAAATAGATTTTTATTTTATTTTATTTTAAAAAACTATATTTTAAAATAGTTTTTAATAATAAAAAATAGAACTGAAACCAATCATATATACCCTTAATCTTTTACTCCTTTATAAACGTGTAGCCCCTACACTAGCCCATGTACCATCAGCTTTGTTTACCGCGCATTTCATTTTCTGAATTTTGCGTGTGCTCTCTCTCTCTCGATTTTTCTCATGGCACAACCTCCTCCTCTGGCATGGGGTACATTGGAGACTGTGATCGTTGTTCACAACTTAGCACCGTAGGTTTGAGAAGAACTAAACTCCATTGAGTGGTTGAATGCCTAGATAAAAATTGTGAGGCTTTACCATAACTTGTTGATTTTCACAAGTGCTGATCCCTTAAACTATCTGGTCCTTATAGATTTGCATATTGCTCTTCTAATTCCACAAATTTCCTTCCACATGGACACAATGTACAGTAGGATTTCAACTTCACGAAATTACTTTCATGGTGTTGGCGTTAGAGGAGACGCCAGAGGCAATGCTGAGGATGGTGCTGGAGGAGATGCTTGAGGTGATGTTGTTCGCATGGTTTGACATATTCTCTAATATGGCTATCAGCAAGCTAGATCTTTTGTAATCTTTTTTTCCTCGTGAATTGAATGCAAGATTCTTGTACATCATTCAATATCACAATAGGTTTCAAACTTTTGGGTTTCTTTTCTTTTTTTTTTTTTTTTCTTTTCTTTACATTCTCTTGTCTACACATGACTGTATTTTTTTTTCACAAATGATGAGAATTATATTTGATTTGATTTGATTTAGAAACTATCAAGATTTGATTTAGTATTTAGGGATTATTAGTATTTCTTTAGTATCTTAAATTTATTTTATCTTTAAATATTATCTCAAATAAAATAAGATATGTAGATATCTTATCTTTATCTTTTATATTATAATTTGATTTAAATTTAAATTTATTATTATTTTTATTATTTATAGAGCTCTATAAATAGCTCCAACGTTGTTCAATTGTATTTAATTTTGACATTCCAATAAGAATTATATTGTTTTTCTCTTCCTCCTCATTTTTCTCTTCGCTTTCTTCACCTTTTCTCTTTCTTATTTCACATCAATTGGCATCAGAACTTAGTTTTACCTCCATTTTCTATGTGTGAAATCTACTCTCTCAAATCTTCCCAAAGCTGCAAATCATCTTGCGAGGCCATTGAGATAAATATCCTTATTTATCTACTTTCTTAAGTTGCGCTGGTAAGGCTCAATTGACCCTCTATTCATTTATTATGACTTTTAGCATTTTTGAAAGTTTAATCTGAATAATTATTCATTTTAAGCATTTTTTATTTATCTATTTTGCAGTCTCAATTTTATTTAGCACAAAAAAAGTAAAAAATAAAAAGGGCCAAAAAAGAAATAAAAAAGAGCAACAAAAAAGGAAAAAAGTTACATATATGCATGATTTTTTTTCTTATCTTGTTCGACATTTAGTTAATTTATATTTTTATTATTTGTTATTTCTGCATTTTAGGATCACACACACATTCGGCTTTGTGCGTTGAAAGAAATAATAATAATCTCTAAATACTAAATCAAATCTTAATAAACCCTAAATTAAATCAAATATAATTATCATCATTTTTCCTCGGTTATTGATAAGATTTCAGATAAAATTCAAACTTATTCAAGAAGGAAGCGACAAAAGATAAATTAGGATTAATTTCATTTGATTTAGTATTTTACTTTATTTCTTTATATTCTATTTAATTCTTTAAATTTTATTGTGATTTAGTATTTTATCTATTATTCAATGTTTTAGATTTTAAGAGATTTTTTTAGTTATCTACTTATCTAGATTTTATTCATTATCTTAGATAGTTATCTAGATTTTATTTTAGAGTGTGTTTAACATTATAAATATGACTAGCAATTTTGAAATTAGCATATCATTATCAATAAAACAGTCTTTTAAACCTTTTGAAGATTCTCCTAAACATGGCTATTGAGAGAAGTTTAGAACGACATTCTTATTCTATATCATCTTAATAGATTTATTTCTCTTATTTTATTTTCCTATTGTGAGCACCTAACAATTTAAGAAAGAACTTTCAATAAGCCAATTCTCGGACTTTTCTCTGGATGCAGTAAAACTGAAGCTGATATCAACGCTAATGTGTTATTTTTATGCGCACAAAAAATCGATTTGGTGAGGTTTGCTGGAAGAATTTTTGTAATGGTTTCATTTAAAATGAAACGATTTTCGAATGAGAGGGAGTTAAACTGTTTGACTGTATCTAAGAGAATTAGTCTATCCTTGTTAAACGCTTCATTTTCAAAATCGTTTTCGTTCTTAAGTGTAATCTTCTATTTTTTTCTAAAAAAAAATGCAAAATGATAGAATTGAGATAAAGTAATTAACAAAATTTATTGTCACCTGATGACAAAATCAAGCAGATCATTCGTGAAGGAGTTATCTAGTCATTAGATCAAGATCCATATTAAGTGGTCGATAGTGATCACTGAAAGCTAGGTTGCTTTAATACCTGTTTCAGGTTAAGAAAAAAGTTTCCTGGTTAGATATGCTTGTACAATGTCACGGGCACTCAGAAACAGAAGTTGATATCCATTTTCCTGACACGTAAGATATTAATCTTCCTGATATACAATTCAATGCAAATTATATCATGAATGCTAGGTGCATATATATGACATTATTAAACATGTTGGCATTCGCATTCAAACATGAGAAGAAGCTTAAATATTGAATAAAAATAATAATAGGGTAAATTAGTCTCTCTTCCTCTGAGAAATGACCAGATTACGTGAGTTTGATTTACAATTTGCTAAAAACACATTTATCAGACTCAAATTTGAATAAAAGTTAAAAGAGTTAAAACTGGGAGAGTAGTTATTAATGAACATGAAAATGACATTTAATTTCTTATTTTTTTGAATTCCAAAAAGCAAAAGAAATTGAGTTTGATGAAACAAAAAACAATGTAACGGGAGCAGCATCCAAAAACATGATAGAAGCAACGTAAAGCTAGACAGAGTAGAATTCTTCAAATATTGTGATCACGTGGTCAGGCTCATTTTCCTCTTGGATCTCACTGGGAGCTAAGACCTTCTTATATTGATATATATAATCCCATCCGATAACTTTATTATTGCCTGCAGTATCTTGAGCTCTCTCATATTCCGATCAGGCCATTGTTGCATGCTTCCAGCCCTTCATTAAAAATCCTAGTTTTGTCCATGCATTCTCCGTGACCCTACGTTAATGTTGGAGTCGAAGCCGCCATGGCTCCTCTCGCCTGTTGCCCAGGAGGACCTATTATGTCATGTCTCCTCTCGCTCAACATGGTGAAGAACTCTTCTTTCAGCTCTTCATTCCTCCTCGTCTTTCTCATTACTTTTTCCTTCAACGCTTTCAACTTCATCATCGCAAGAAGAATATTTTAGTTTTTTAAAAAATTGAAATCATCAATTAATTAAATCTAAAAGTATAATATTAATTACATATATGTAAAAACTGATTACTTATAATTACTTCTAGCATGATGCTCTCAGTCTTAATTTATAAGTTATCCTTAAATCACATAGGAACACGTACCTCTTGCTTGTATTCATCATCGCGTTGTGTCCTTCAGATTTCTGCGAGTCATTGGAATTGTCATCCATCTTATCACTCTTGGAAACGCTAGAAAACCACAATATTTTTCTTTTTGTGAAACAATAATGCCACGCTCCTATTATTTATAGAACCCAATCTTGTAAATTTTTAAGAAAGTTGATTTGATATCTTTAAAATATGAGCCATGATTCCTCCTTCTTTTCAGGCTCAAATCTCGGATAATGTTGTCACTCAAAGATAATTAATAACACTTATCCTTTATTCCAAATTATATTCCAATTGAATTCAATACTTTTATTTTGAATTAAAAATTTACCACCACTAAATTTAAATATTAGTTCAGATCAAAGCTTTATTTTGCCTTAAAATATGGTATACGGTGATGAGTATCAATATGCCTGATATCAATATACCTATTATTTTGCAAAATATAATCATTTTTAAATTATCTCATAGAATCTAATTAATTGTTTAAATATGACTAGTCATATATTAACGCTATCAAAATACACTGATGTAAATATCCTGCTTTATATGATTATAATCGATTTTAATTTTTTTATCCTAAATTTAATTATCTTCATCTTTCTACAAGTAAATTTAGTTTATCTGGATTGTAGAGTATAATTATTTATTATTTATGATGCAAACTTATAATTACATTTTGAATTAGTATTGTTCATTATTTTCGGATCGATCGACTATTCTTTCGCCTTTCAGTTGTAATCTTAAATTCTGTTTTGGAGCCTTTATCCACCTTTTCGAGACTGAAGATCTACTTGTTATAATTGTTATTGATTTCTTTAATGTAAAAATTAAATATTAATTTTGATATCTTCTAAACATTTTTAAATTTTAAATTTTGAACATGACCTTGTAGTGAATATTGAATGTAGTCAAAATGATTAAAAAGAAGAGGGTGGGTGAGAGGGATTTCAAAAATATGACCCATTGTATTGGATGACATTATTCGTACACAATATTTTGACCTCATGACTCCAACATAATTTCTTATTTCCATTTTAAAATTCTACATGCTAACTACTAGCTAGCTTAATATTTTTAGCTAAGGACCCATTTGTTTAACATTAAAAAATAAATAATTTTAGATAGTTTAAAAATTTTATAAGAAGTAATTTATTTTGTAGAGATTTTAAAAAAATCAAAAAATATTTTGGGCTTCGTTTCAATCATAAAAAAATTATTTTTTACTTAAAAAATAATTTTTAACTTGTTTGGATAAAACAATATCAAAGTTTTTTTTATTAAATTACAATAATAGACATGTAAAAGTTTTTTTTAAAAAAACATGTTTGGATAAAAAAGTTCTTTGAATTTGTATAAAAAATTTTTTGGTAAATTTGTAGATACTTTAGTAATATTATTTAAAATAAATCATTTCAAACTTCAATCAATCAAAGTAAATGTCAAAGTTTTTACGGACATTAAAAAAAAAATCAAAAATAAAAAAAAATCTAATGATGCACTGGTAACTAATCTCTAATACCATTTCTTATTTATTCTATATATTTGATATCTAATGGTGTGGGATCTCGCCATTCATCATGGTCAAGTGCATTATTACCATCCTCATCATTAAAATGTCATTCACTATCTTGTAATTCATTTAGATTCTCAAAATTTTGAATAATATCCAAGTCATCTGAATCCATCCTTTTGACATAGTTATGGAAAGTAAAGCATGTCCATATGATACAAATTTGAGTAACAAGGTTGAAATTGATCGTATTTTGCAATATTCTATATTTTGCCTTACAAATATCAAAAGTTCTTTCAGTGACACCTCTCAAATTAGAATGATAAAAATTAAGATTATGTTTGCTTATTAAAATAAAATGAAATGGAATAAATAAAAAAAATAAGACAAAAATGAATTAAATCATCCTTTCCCTCATGTTGAACATGATAAAATTTATTAATATATACTAAAAATATAGGAATCATCATACTTTCTAAAAATCTTATGAATCATGATTCTTAGTCCTATAAACTAAATTATCTTCCCCCCTTATGAACGTACTCACATATTCCTTTTGAGCATTTTATTTTTATTCTTATTTTTTTAATTTATTTCATTATATTTTATTCTAGTAAGCAAATGTGACTTAAATGTTTCATCTCTTAACCTAGTGCTAGGAGCCATCCTAAACTGTGCTATTTTGATAATGAGCTTTGTGATATTTTGATCTCATGGCTCTTAAATAATTTCTTATTTCCATTTTAAAATTCTACAAGCTAGCTAAAAAGTAGCATACTATTTTTTAGCTAAAAGTTCGATCAAGGATATAAGAATTAAGAAGCAAATAGGAAACTTTTTTTTTTGGTAGGAAAATAGGAAACTTATTGAATGAATAAGATATTGAAAAATATAATTCAATGCAAAAATATTTTTAACTTTTATTTAACTTTGGCCTCTGGACTATTTTTGTTCGCACAGTTAAGTTTCCATTTCTTCAAGGACCCTTTTTGTTTTTTTGGGCTCCTTTACATGTTTTTTTATTTCAAAATATTTTCGGTCCATTTTGGTTGCTTATTCAACTAAATTTTTTGATCCCTTCGTGTGTTACCTTCGCTGCCTATGCATTATCTCTTGTTCCAATAATGCCTCGGTGTTAAAATGAGAATAATAGTTTTTTATAAAATGAAAATAATATTTTATTCTCATAAACATTTTATTCACGCGGTTTGTTTTAAATTTTATTTTTTATATTACATTTTTAATTTTAATATCTAATGCTCTTCTATTTTTAATGAGCTGGCTTATTGATTTTGCATATCAATAAAAATTGCCATACCTTAAAATTTATCATTGGTTCAGTAAGTATTATAAACTTTAAACTATTGTGTGAATAGTATTTTTAACTCAAAACTCCTAAAATATATAAAATTTTGAGTGCTTGAAATATTATCATTAAGTAAGAAAAAATGATAATTACTTTTAAAGATCAAGATGAGTGTCATAGACCTACAATTGAACTCCAAAGCCACAAAAATAATGCACATTTTCTCAAATTTAATGGTCAACTTTCAGACACTCATAATTTAAAAATTAAAAAATATATATATTTTAAGAGTTTATGATTCAAAATACATAATGGTTTAGGATTTAAAATATTTATTAACTTTTTATCATATATATTTATTATAACACAAAATGATAACTTTAACGAAGCTTGCCTTTTTAAAAAAGTTGGGAAATATTTGATGTTTCATAAATATTAATAATAATAAAATAAAAAAATATTAAAAAAGGGCCATTGGCCCTATAGAAGATGGCCATGTCCAAAAGCCCATGCCAGCAACAATTGTGCCGTCATACATTTCAACATGACGACGTCGTTTGCTGGCATAAGACGGCCAGATCTCCCAACCATTTCCGAATCTGTGAGCTCAGGTTGGTGCTGATCCCCGATCTCCCTCTTCCCGAATTACCGCTGCCACCACCGGCTCCTGCTTTCTCCTCCGCCGTCAGAATGGCCAAAACACCCTTCTGCGTTCTCATCCTCCTCCTCCTATTCTCCGTTCTCTCCCCATCCTCCGCCGAGATCAAGTCCCTAACCATAAATTCCGACACTCGACCCATGATTCTGTTTGAAAAATTCGGCTTCACCCACAAGGGTCACGTTTCCATCGCTGTCTCCTCCGTCTCCGTCGCTGCCCTCTCTTCCGCATCTCAACCCCAGTCTTCGAACCTCGGCTTCTTCCTCCTCAACGAAGAAAGCCTTGTTCAGGTTCTCATCGAGATCCAACAGAACCCCTCCTTCTGCGTCCTTGATTCCCACTACATATCCCGTCTCTTTACTTTCCGTGACCTTTCTCCCCCTCCTCTTGCATCCTTCAATCGATCTTACCCCGTTACCACACCCAATGAATACAGCCTTTTCTTTGCCAATTGCGCTCCCGAAACCGCTGTCTCCATGGTCGTCCGCACCGAGGTCTATAATCTTGACGCGGACGGTTCTAAGGACTATCTCTCTGCCGGTCAAACCCAGCTCCCCGTCCTCTACTTTCTCTTCTCCCTCGCCTACTTTGCTTTCTTGGGGTTCTGGGTCTACATTTGTTACACAAACAAGCGATCCGTTCATCGCATCCACCTATTGATGGCCGGCCTGCTTCTCGTAAAGGCTTTGAATCTGATTTTCGCCGCCGAGGACAAGCATTACGTCAAGACCACGGGAACACCTCATGGATGGGATGTGTTGTTTTATATATTCCAGTTCATCCGGGTGGTGTTGCTCTTCACGGTTATCATACTGATCGGGACCGGGTGGTCATTTCTCAAACCCTTCTTGCAAGAGAGAGAGAAAAAAGTGTTGATGATTGTGATCCCGCTTCAGGTTTTGGCTAACGTGGCTTCTGTTGTGATCGGCGAGACCGGGCCCTTCATCAAGGATTGGGTTACATGGAATCAAGTCTTCTTACTGGTAGATATTATTTGTTGCTGTGCTATCATTTTCCCCATTGTATGGTCTATAAGATCTCTGCGAGAAACGTCCAAGACCGATGGCAAGGCTGCTAGGAATTTAGCTAAGCTGACACTTTTCAGGCAGTTTTATATTGTTGTCATCGGGTATTTATATTTCACACGGATAGTAGTGTTTGCGCTGAGAACTATTGCTGCATACAAGTACCAGTGGGTTAGTCAAGCTGCCGAGGAGATCGCGAGTCTTGCGTTTTACATGGTGATGTTCTACATGTTTAGACCGGTGGAGAAGAATGAGTACTTCGTCCTTGACGAGGAGGAAGAAGAGGCTGCAGAGATGGCTCTTAAAGATGAAGAATTCGAGCTCTGAGATGGGTGGTGGTGGAGTTTAGCTGGTCCTCCTTGTTGACATGCCTCTAACAAATGCAATTTATCAGGCTGTCCGATGTCATGGATTCACTATCATATTTGTGGTTCAGGTCCGCTGCTAGTGCAATGCTGTTTATCCGGTTTTCCTTTTCTTTTGTTTTCCCTCTATCTCCCTTGACTATGAGAAAAATACTGATACTGGAATACTGCCTATTTGTTTAGCTAATGAAATTTTTTGCCACAATGTATTGTATTCCGCATGTGAAACACAACGAACGCTCATTTCGAGCTCTGTCATTTGAGAAATGGTTATAAGCTTACTCATGACTGAGCAATACTGCTACTTGTGATAAGGCTGTGGATTTTCCGTACTTGTACTTCCACTCAAGTGTTTCTGGTGCCGTCTGGGCCAACATTCTTTGATTGATTGTGTCATTAGCGCATGCACTGTGCGTTGCTTCCTCGACTTCCTTGCACAATTGAACTGCACAAGGCGCGCATTTCCATATATCATTTATTATTTTCCTTTGCATTCTGTTTAGAGTATGCTTTTACGTTTACATCATGCCTATGTTAACAAAATGTTGTATTGTTTCTTTGTGTATTGGTCTTCTCAGTTTCCCTCATATCTACCCACTACAGATTACATTTCTCTTAATCTGAGCCTCCCTGCCTATTAAGTTTCATATCTTTCATTAACATCATGCCATGCCATCACTGAAGATTTCAACCCTAAAAACCATTTCATTGTATTCCTGTTTTTATTTATTTCAAGTGGTGGCTCCCAGCAATTAAGCACAGTGGAGGTTGAGTTTATTGAGGGATGGCCTAGATGGAAAGTCGAGATTCACCTCTTCATGCTTTGTTCCTGACATTTAACGGGATAGAGTTTCGCTGTAACCTTACTGGTCAATCAACTGTACTTCCAAGATACAAACCTTTTTGGTCTATCAACAGAATTGTGGCTGCTGCTGCTGTTGATATCTCATTATGAAATCTGTTTATCTCCTCGTGCCTTTAGAGTTTCTAGAACTAGTTGGGACGGAAGGTAAAACCTAATATCTGATAAAAGTATTGTATTCTATTGAAAAGTTGACTACAGAGGTGACCGGATCCAATGCCAAAGAAGTAAGAATTCTGCTGCCAACTAGCAGAGTTAGCTCAGCCAGCCTGTATTCTGATCTTTTGATGAACTCTCTGGGATTGAAATTCTAAATGCACCAAGGCTATAAAATATAAGGGAGTCAAACGTAGGCTGTATTCTGGATTTTATGAGAGGCCGAAATGGAACGGCAAAGAAGGGAGCGGAATATATTGGCCAGGAGTGGATTGGCAGGTCGTGTATCTTTTCTTATTTAGGCGATGAATCTCGGTAGAATTAGACTGAATCTTTCATATTTCTAGTCAAAGGATATAGTTGTACCTGTACCACCTTGCCATTCTATTCCCTTCTAAAACCCCAATTTCAGGAGTTAAAAAATGGATTTTGGATATGGATGACATGGCAAGAAAGGGCTTGGAGTCGCTTGTTTTCCATTGAATCACGCATTTGTAGTTGGAATCTCAGTTCAAAATGTGGGATTCAAAGTTCTTAATTTGCTGTCAAATAAGAAAGATTAGAAATTCATTCTCCTGTGAGCTTCCTCCCCTGTTTCAAGGCCTACTACCACACTTGAAGCCTAGGAGGTCAATCTCCATCTTCCGTCTCTGTTAGGGCTTGTTTGGTATCTAATATTAGAAGGTAGGGACTTGAGTTGGATTAGAGTAATTTCACCTTTTACATGTTTGATATTAGTGATTCACAATACTTGGAATTGCTTAGTCCCACTTAAGTGCGAATAATGAAACCCATCACCTTTTTAGTATTGTTTAGTCTCACCAAAATTAATCCTAGGATTGAAACTGTCATGACTAAAATACCCTCTTCAAGAGTGCCTAGATCCAACACGTCATCTTCTCCTTCACCTCGTTTGCTCAAACTTAAGTGACAACTTCATCTCTTGCCAGCAATGACTTGTCCCTTTGCTAACAAACAAGTAACAAGCGACTAGGCATGTTGAAATGCTATGGAGAATTCATGCAAACGAGAACCGGAAGTGGAAGGCTCAAAACAAAATGAGATACTAAAGCCAGAGCAGAAGCCATAGCCCTCACCGACAAAGCAGAACCCCACCGCGTGAAACCTAACAAAGACCGTCATTATCTTGCTCCTTCAAGCTCACTTGCTCTCATGGTATGGAAACCTAAACCGGACCGACAGGGTCAACTCGTAAACGGGCGACCCGATCTCTTTATTGGTCTGGGTTTCCATATAACCCAGTCAATGGTTGACTCGATGTGATCCGGTCAACTCGAGGTTAACCCGGTATAACCCAGCTAACCCGATGGGTTGACTGGGTTAGCCGGGTTATTTTTTTCTACAAAACCCCCCACTTTTTTTGAAGTTTCCAAATTTTAAAATTGAATGAAGAAATGAAAAATGAAAAATGAAATCAGAGGTAGAACATAATGCATCAATGCAAACATTTATCTCTCATCTTAACCTAATTGGCCAATCACTCTCATCTCTGTCTCTTCTCATTTGCTCACTTAAACCTTTGCTTGCCATAAACCTAATTAGATGCTATAATTCTTCTCGCCGTTGATAATGTGCAGCCCAGCTTAACAGCTTAGCACGATGTTCTTTGTCTTCTCACCTTCGCTACTGAAGTCTTCTACATCCTAGCTCATGCTCACATTCCCTTTGCATTCAGTTAGTCTTTGTAGCTCATGTCTCGTCTTCTCTTCCCTCTTCCCTTTGCATTTTTTATTTTACTTTGGTTGATTGTTACTTTAAGCTTAGATATTTGAACGAAGTTAATGATGACTTTGGTGTTAATGAATATTAATTTTAGACTTTTTAATGATTGAAAGGTTGTAATTGTAATAATAGATATTTAAAATATTGTATTTTATTATTATTAGACTTTTTAGTAGTTGGATTTGATAATGTTTTTATAATCAATATCTTTTTATTTAAATTGTATTATTTTAATCACGACTAATTTAAGGGTTGAATCACTAACCCGTAACCCAGTATCATGATCGGTTCAATGACCAATCCGATTTTACGTACCTTGCTTGCTCCTATAGAAATGAAAAGCTTGCTTGTTCTTTTACTAGATACTAAGAGAGACAGAGGAAAGATTGAAATTGTAGTGCAAAAAATGATATCATATCCATTTTTTACCAAGAAACAACTTGAATAATGTGAACAATATTGTGACTGGTGGTGATGGTGGCGATAAGAAGGGAAGGAAGAAGAACGAGGAGATGAGGGCTGGAGTAACATTTTTTTTTAGTACTTTGAAGGGAGTATTATAGTCTTTTCATAATTTATGGTTAATTATAAAATAAAATAAAGATTAGTATTCCCTGCAATTATTATTTCAAATCAAACATGATTTTAAAATATCTTTCTAACTTCTAAGTCCCGATCTGAGTCTCTTCAAATTGAGGCTTGCATGCCAAATAAGGCCTTAGTTCACTCAACCTCTTATACTTGTTTTATTTTTAGCAGCCATTGCCAAGAAATGAAAGAGAGGATATAATGGACCAATCTTTTTGGTTGAAATCTAAGACGACTATCTTGCAAAATGCTAAGTGTAAATATGAAATTTACTTGCCTTTACTGTTCAAATTAACAAAAGCTTGCTCAGTAAGTTTACGAGGGAAATTGATAAGATTCTAGTTCCTTCTTTTCATGTAGTTAAAATATCTAACAAATTATATATAGCGCATATTAATTATGTTGTTCTATTTGCTAGCTCCATGCTTTGTCATTGTTCTAAAAGATATGCCGGTAATACTGATTATTTTGGAACCCAATATATAATTGTTGCATGCTTGAGGACATGTGATCTTAGTAAGAGGGATGGTTTCTGAATTATTCCTTGTTGAAACCTCAATTTGAAACGAGCCGATTGTTGTTCATGAGCGCGGATTGTTCTCAAAACTACGTTGAGCAAGCCTATATTCAACGTTTTAACTGACCTCGTGAAGTATCACCCTGATGGAGATTAAAATGTAATTGAGGGGAATTAATAGCCGTATTAGGGAATGTTTCAAGTCTCCAAAAATGAGCCGTCCATTGAAATTTTTCTTTGTCTAGAGTTGAGTCAGTTTGTCTGATAAATGGTTAGTTTGAGCTGATATTCTTTTGCCAGGTAATCTGTTGTGTGTTTATTAGTGCCTCTGCACGTAGTAGTGTCTCTTTCCAAGTCAACATTGCTTCTTACAGCATATTTAGACGAATCATAGTGTAATTTGGGTATGAGTAAAAATCGAATCCTAAATCATTACGAGTGTTAGATTGTTGGAAACTTTTTTTCCATGAAAAGGAAAGCATCAAAAGCTAGAACAAGAATTAAACAAAATTTGGATTCTCCGATGCTTATAACATTACCTGAGAATAGCTTAATTAATTCTTGCAAGACAGGTGGATAAGTTGTGTAAAATGTAAATTTATTTTGAGGTTTGTTACCTGTAATTTGTATGCATTCATATAATTGTTTCAATGCCGACTCCGTTGGTGTAAGATATCCAACATCATCGACTCGTGATGAATGGGAAAAGATATCAGTCTTCAAACGGACGTCGTATGGAGTGGATTTAGAACAAACTTGAAGATAGCCAACGGTATAAATCAAGTTTGAACTGTCAACTGTTTTAAATTTTAATACAAAGGAAATCATCCTTATTCTCCCTTTCAAAACAAGCAAGCGTTATAAAATAAATATGGGAGCTATGATAGGCACTTCAAAAAACAACAGTTAAGTGTCAAAAGATCAACATTGGTATATTAAACCAATATGTAAACTAGAGAACACATTGCAAACCAAGCTCAAACCAATGTGATTCCTTCTTTCTTTCCCTTTTTTTTTTTTTAAATCAATGAAACTTGCCATTCATTTCTGTGACAGTGTCTGTGTGCATTTGGAACCATCTATCTAGTTAACATAAAATTTCAACATTCTAATGTTCCAGCAGTGAAATTTTACGACTTTGATATACGCGCGCGCGCTCAAAAATCCATTCCTACACGCAAATCACATTAAAAAAGATTTCAAGATATGTGTTGTAATGAGGATGATTTTGAAAAGTTATGATAATTTTTGAAAAATTCAAAAAATCCAACTAATTTTAACAAACTCTCCTGGCCTATATAGAGTGAAAGATATGCTATTACCAAACCGATGTCATGAAGCTGCGATACGTGCCACGCAGTGCCTGTAATCTTCAAAGTAGATGCAACCAAGACTAATATTCTGTAAACTCTTTCTTTTAAAAAAAAAAAAAAAAAACCGGATTACTTAGCACTCAAGTGTTGGATGACATGGAAAACCACGATGACATTTGCGGGTTTTAACAAGATAACATGTCAAAGGGTTAAAAATGTGATTGCCATTATGCAGTACTACTGGTTATGAAAATGATGACAAAAAGGGTAAAAAGTGAAGAATGTGCTGAGGTGCCCTTTGAGGAGAGTGATTAAGGAATGCGACCCAAGTGGCAAAAATATTGAAGGGTGTGAATGTGTAGAGTCAAGTGTGAAATGTGAGTTGGTGGAAAGGCAATCTTGATGAGTGGTCATTATGCTGATGCTTCTTCTTCTTGGAATATCAACATCATATATAGACACACACATACGCACTTCTTCCAATTCTAATTATAAGACATTATATTAATTATTTTTCACAATTTTTTTCCTTTCACCTTTATTTAATGTTGATGTAAAGAGGCAATAAACTTTTTAAGAATGTATTTTAATATAGATAAAGCAGGAAATTCCAAATTTCTTTATGAAGTGTTTGGCTTGATAGAAATTTGGATTTGTACCAACTACCTCATTTGGATATATAAAAATTTATAAATTTAAATTTTATTTTATTTTAAATTATAATTCCTTTATAATTTCAAATTCATTCTATACCATAGCCATTTGAAATTCTAATCATTTCTAACATTTTATTCTGTTTGCATTTTTACTATTAATATTTTAATAATTTTTATATCTTTTCTCATCTTTTATCAATTAAAAAATAAAAATAAATTTATTATTTCATTTTGAATTTTAATTCTTTTCCTTTCTTCATTTAAAATTTTTTAGACTGACAAAATAAAATATGTTAAGCACACAAATTTTTAACGTGAGATTTGAAATATAAGATTTTAAATTTTAAATTTAAATATAAATTTATCAATCCAAATGTTATTTTAATTTGTAGATATAACTAATAAATTTTAAGGTTTTTTTAATTTCAATAAAAAATATTAAAAATAATTGATAAATAAGATTAAAAAGAATAAACATGGATATACACACAGGGGGGGGGAGAGGTTGATTGCAGGGAAGCTTAAGTAACAAGGGTTGATTAAAGTAGAATGCAAGTTTCAGGAAAAGCCAAATAATGGGTTTTGGTGGATGTTATCATTCTCATCCTTTCTTTGTTCATTCATTCATTCATACCCTTTTTCCATATTCTATTCATGTACGAAAAATAATTAAATTACATGAATTTTTATTTAATTTTGTTGCATGATGATGCGTATGTATCAGTGGCAACTCGTAAAAATACTAGTAGAGCCAGTCCCTCGCATCTTTATCCACAGTATATCATGATTTTACCTACCTCTCTCTTCAAATTTTGGCATGAAGACTAAAAAGTCCCACCATCATCCCTAACTGCCAACATTTTTTAACAACCTCGTAGAATATTATTTCATTTCCTTAACCAAATGGTTTTTCAGTTTTTATTTATTGTTTAGTGTCAAGTTAGTGGTCAGCATAAGATAAATTATCACAGCATGCGATTGTCCGGACTCCAGATATCCTCACAAGCAATCAACTGACAAATGCTAAGATAAATTGGGATACATAAATTTTATCTTAAAAAAAAATAAAAAAAGGATGTGTGCGAGGGGAAAAGTGTCCTTTGCATGTATTTAGGATTTAAAAATTGTTTCAGGGGCCATTACACTTTTGAGTATTGATTACGTATGAATAGTGTACTGTATTATAACTTTATGTTTTTTTTTTCCTGTTGTGATAGTATTATAACTTATATTGATATCGATTATGGTCATCTTATACTTAATAATGCAATATGTGTGTGCATTAATACAAATCTTTCTCCCTCCCACTCACACATGTATATATTAATCTGTGATTTATAGTTACTATATTTATTGTTTTTCATTCCAATTTCCAAATATTAAAAACTTGACCACAATATCAAAGGAAGCAGTGGGGAAATCTTGCCTGAATGTCATGATGCTATGCATTTATTAATAATTTTTTATGATATTCCATCAGTTTCTAAATATGAGAGAAATTATCAGACAATATTTGTTTTATAAGCAATATTACACATTTCAATAAGTATTTATCAAAATTTTTTAAAATCACCCTCATAAAATCATTAATTTTTATTCACCAGACAAAATATTAATGTAAACTAATTTGATTTAGTATAAGAGTATTTTAGTTAAGTTTTTTTTATTTTCGAACATAATTGTTACATTTAAGTAACTTATCCCTTCCCATCCACTTTTCTACAGTTTGGCAGTCAATCTACCCTTCCAATTTACAGTCCATTAATCTCCATAGCAAAACAAAAATCCCAGGCCAGTTTTGGCCATCCATCCCCAATAGAAGGAACCACCCCCACCACTTGGCACTCTTTCAAAACTATATATTACCTTTGAAAATTAACCCAGTAGAGGTACGCAAATGTCCAAATCAATTAATTTCATTCTCTAAAGCATTTTACATTTCACTGTCCAAAACCAAACGTCTCAGACTTTTTAAGTGGCCATACAATTCGTCTATCTCGTACCTGCTTTTCTCCTAATATCAACTAACTCTTCGCAGAAAGAACACATTTCTTGTGTTAAAGCCACTTGGCTATTGGATGACTCCACGGGCTCCGGTGACTGTTCATTAATTTATTCGCTTCACTTTAATCTTATACTATGTAGTAACCCTTCAACAAAAGTTGGCGTGCGTAAAAAGACCTTATTAGCTTAATTACTATACCAAGTTTCTTTCAGCCCTGGGAAAAGCCAAACCTAAGAGAGGGTACTCTGTTCAAGACGATCGACGACAAATTTTCTGGTGCTCGCCTTCCATGCGCGACACGCCATGCCTTGAAAACTGGAATCCCACAGAGAGTTTAAATTATAGTATGCAACGTTCAGAAATCAGAATGATTCTTAATTGTAGTGAAATTAATATAAGAAGAAGACTGGCCAGAGTTTCTTGAGGCAAACGTCAAAATTCATAAATATACATTGGGGAAGGAAGAGGCTCGTGCTTGTCTTCATATTCCTACTGTGCATTTCTTACACCCACGCATTCTTAACAAATATATATATATAATTACTCTCCCGATCGATCATAAATAGAAGAAACAAAGAAAGCAAACAAGCAAAATACGATTCGCAACCTCAAATTAAAACGTCAATCCTTTTCATCGACGACATCTACGCTAGCAGCACAAGACAAGAAATTGTGGAAAATCCTAAAGAGTGCAGAGCACGAGATTTCCTTCACTTTCCTCCAAACCAAACACTTCCTTTTCCTCGCCGAAGCAGGCCTGTTCTTCTTCCCCTGACCCACTTTCTCCTTCACCCTCCCGAAGCACTTCTGGGTTTTCTCGGGCACGCTCTCTTTCCTGGAAAATTTGTAGCTTCTCAGATACATCTGCCTGCAGGAGATACTGTCCACCACCCTGGGGTGTCCGTACACCTGCGATCCTTTCCGGCGGTTATGGCTCACCGACCTCACGAACTCGGCGTCCGATTCCGGCCACTTGTAGAGGTTAACGTACGTGGCTCTGACGGGAACACGGGGGTCTCGAGCGTCGCTGACGCAGTTGGAGATGCAGACGGAGGTCATGGTCTCTGTTTCGGCGCTGATGCTTCCTGTGGAAGAGGGAGGGATGGAGGGGTATAAATTGGGAAGAGAGAAAAAAAGCCGAAAGGCTTAGATTGGAAGAAAAGTGAATCCCATAGGGTTGTAGTGTAGTGAATGATTTTAATGGCGTTATAATGCGTGATGATTAGCAATGACTGTGTTTTTAGCTTTGCCAGGGCGGGTGTGAGAGTCTGTGCTGAGACGAAAGTGATACAGACGAAAAACGCCACACTTATCTGTAGACACAATTAAAAATGTGGTTTTTGATTAATGTTTTGCTGATATTATTATTATTATTGTTATTGTTATTGGCTTTTGTCAGCTGATATTATGATTTATTAATTAACCGGTTACTGTTTTAAAAGAAAAAATGGGATTTTGCTGTAACAGAGGATAACTGAGTGGAATCATGTTTCTCCTGTTTTTAAGTTGTGATGTGTTGATGTGACTACTTGTTTTTTCGCAATCAATTTTTTTTTTTTAAGACAACCTTTTCTGTACGCATGGGATGTTGATTTTGGAAGGAGTTGACTCGGTGGGCCTTGAATGCACAAGCCCTGCCCTGAGCAGAAAATGATACTGTAAAATAAACAATTTCTTTCCTCTCAACATGGCATGAGATATAAGGATGCTCGTTATTTAACTAAATAGTTATAGCTTGAATCATAATTCTTATATATATATATATAATAATTTATTAAAAAATTATTTTCTATTTTTAATATTTTAAAAAAGATCATCTTTATTGTTGGCAAATCCTACTCCTTATATTAAAAAAAAAATCTTCATATAGGATAAAATAATATAATTATTGTTTGCACTCAAATTATGAATTTAGAGGCTCAAACTCAATTTAATTTAATTAATATTAAAATAATTAAAGAAAATTTTTATAAAGCCTTATCCACTAAGTCAAGACCATCATATTCCACCCATGATAAGTGGCCATGATAGAAGAAATGCTTTCTAAATTCAAGAAAACTGATGATTATGGGGCTCGGGTATCACGTTAGGATCATCTCTATAAATAGAGGAACTCTCTCTCAAGATCGGCATCACCAGCATCAACAAACTATCAGTCTCAAACTTCGCGTCTACTGCTTATTTTATTTTATATTTTATGATATAGTTTTAGTCTTTATTTTTCTATTATACAACTAACATAGCCCGTCACCTCACCTCTTTCTTTACTTAATGTATCTCTGCTTTTCTCCATCTCTATTAGTGTTCTTCATTTCATTCTTATATTCAGGTGAACTGTGGTAAGAGAGCTCAAGTTTTACATGTTTGATTAGAAATTAAGTTCTTCCATTCTCTTGAGACCCCACGTCGCTGGCACACCTCGCGACACCACACCTCGTTGATTATTTTTTACAAACAATTAATAATTAAACCAATTTAACTAATTCAAGTTTTAAATCTCTTTTAACCTTTTTCTGCTGATCTTTAATGGAAAAGGCATCATTTATAATACCAAGTTGTTTCATACGGAACAAGGGTATCTTGTGGGGAAAAAAATATTAAATGCCTCTCAAATTTTATAATTTATTTTATAAATAAAAACGAAGTACCTTTCAAAAATTTATCTATAAATAGAAACCAGAGGAAGCATAAGATAGGATTAAATTATTTACTTAAAATTGTTTCTACTTGGACGATAGCATGTAATTTAAGGGAGATACAAAACGAACAAGAACTGGGTATAAACTATAAAAGAAATTCATTCTTACAAGCGAAGACATTAAAAATAAAATCTTCTTCCATGTGTGAAGGAATTCATGAGGACAGAGCGTGGTTAAGATTAACAGATTCACTTGAGTAAAGATCCGGAAACGATATATCTGGTAAATGATCACACGTACTGTGATTTAATCTCATAACACTTCTTCATTCGAATAAAATAAACAAATGAAATAAAAAATATCATTATTGTCACTTGGTCCTTGCCAAACCGGACATTAAGAAAAATATGATCTGATCATTAACATCACTAGACTTATTACGTTTTGGCATTTTAATATAATAATACTTGATAACAATTGCAGGGGATCAAATTGTTTAAAATAATATTTTAGTTCATGGCCTCCCGCCCTTGATGACGTGTTCAATCAAGTTTCGTCCACGTCAACCAATAGTAGATGTCGTTATGACATGACAAAAATACAAAATATAAAAAATACAATACAACAAATCTAAATATTGAGTATAAAATTATATAACCTTTTTTTGTTATA
>NW_026556444.1:0-35990 GCF_029017545.1 Prosopis cineraria
TTAGATTCCTAATCCTTTAGGTGTTCTTAGGTGTAGGAGGAAATCTTGAATTACATCACACATTAAAGGACTTGAGAAGGGTCTTGGGTATATGAACGGATATACTTATTGAGCTGGCTTTTTGAAAGATAATAATGGGCCTCGCGACAAGCCGCTGACTTGGGTGTGTTTTGTGACAAAACATCTAAACCCATGATGGATGACATAAGTTGAAGAGCCTAAGGAAGACAGTTAGAAAAGAAAAAGAACAAAGTGGTTAGCTATAAAGAGTGAGAGTAAGAGACTCAAAGAGGGACTTGGGTGAGGAGATTTTGAATCCTTTAATTGTTTTGTATTGCTTTAATATCTACATTATCATATTTTTATTATTTTAAATTTATAAATATCTCTAAATAATATTTAAAATGCATTTCAAAATTTCAGACCCACATTTTTTTAAAAAAAGTTAAAGTCTTCTCCATGTTTTAAGTTTTCCAAAAATATATTTTATATTTTTTATAAAATAAAAAAATCAATTTTAAAGTAAAAATTATTTTAATAATTTTTAAATTTTAAAAAATTAATAATTGAATATTTGGATTAGCTTGAACCCAAAAGTTTAAGCTGAGCTTAGCTATTAGGGCTTATTTGGGATAGCCTGACATGAATATGCCTTGCCCGCCTAAATCACTACTAAAAAAATGTAATTAGTGAGAAAATTTAGTAAAGATCATCTATTCTTCTCTAAAATATCAAAGTGGTGAGGAAATTAGCGAGAATTTGATTTTGTAACTTGACTTAAAATAATGAGAAAAATAGTGAAGGACTTCAATCCTTCTCTAAAATAAGATAATTGGTAAGGGTTATATCCCTAACTAATTACTACAAAAAAAACTTTTGAACAATAACTTTTAATTATAATATTTAATTATTTTTATTAAAAATTAAATTAAATTTAAAAATTAACTAAAATATTCATAATAAAATTATTTAATATTTAATATTTTCTTTATTTTAAGTTGATTTTCATTTATAAAATAATATTTTATGAAAATATAATATAAAGAATATTTAAATAAAATAATAAATATTTTAACATATTAATAATTGAAACTAAAATTAACCTGTATATATGTGTGTATTTTTATGATATATTATTTGATATTTTATGTAGTTAAATATAATATATTTAATTTCTCATATAATGACTGTAGGTGTCTTTCAGTTCAATTGGCAAAGAAGGAGAGTATAAGGTTTGAAGATATGAGGTTAAGAGTTCAAATCTTAACTTTAGCATAAATTATAATGAATATATACATGTTAAGGAATAAGTGACATGGCGTAAGGTGATAATAACATGTGATGAGTTATCACACATGTAGTGGGTGATGGGGCATGAGATGGTAAGTGACATGACAGTTAACGAGACACGAGGTTGTTGGGGATATGTCACAAGTTGACGTACACATGGCGAGTGATGTAGCATCATTATTTTTAATATAGGCATATTTTAGTGAGGATGAACCCCTCACTAAATTATCGAATTTTAAAAGTATTAGCTAAGGATTAGTGAGGGATTTAATTTCTTGTTAAATCCATCACTAATTAGCGAGGAAAATACAATTTTCGCTAAATTTAACAAGTTTTTTTAGTTACAAATTTAGTGAGAAACAAAATTCCTCGCTAAAACGTAATTTAGTTAGGGAAAATAGTATTTAGCAAGGTATTTCCTCTCACTAAATTTTATTTTTCTAGTAGTGAATTAGTGGTTCTAGCTTTAATTATCCCTCGTTAAATTTCATTTTTTTAGTAGTGAATTACTGGTTCTAGCTTTAATTATCCCCCCTAAAAATTCATTTTTCTAGTAATAAATTATTGGTTCTCTAGCTCTAATTATCACTCTGGCTTTTGCTAAGAGGGAATGGGCTAAGGTATTTTTGCGGATTGTTTGGTACATAATGCCTTTCAATTTTCATGCTCCTTATTCCTATTCCTCGCAAATTCATTCTGTGTGCGCCAAACGCAGTGTGATTAGAATAAACAAAATTGACTTGTTTTTTTTAAAGCATAATTGACAAGTTAAAACTCAAGTCTCGAGCTAAGGATATATTCACCAGTTTTTTTAAAGCCTGCACCTACTTATTCTAAAGTCAACTGTAAATAAACATAGAAAATGATGCATTTATCACATTCATTGGACTAGTATCATATAAGCATCAATTGAACACCCTTGCTCACACTCCTAAATTATCATCAACCAAAATAAGGCCATAGTAAAAATTGGAAAATGTCCATTTTCATCAACTTTTGGAACATAAATTTATTTTGAATCGTATTACATGCGACCTTGAGACATTTGGAAGGCTTCAAATAAACTGGTTTTGGCGTTCTATCTTTTGCTCTAATGTTGAGTTGGAAGCCTCATTAATTGAACACTCTTCACTACTTCTTATAGTAGAATCTGCCAGGGTTTGATTATCCCTTCCAATATAGAACCCAGGCTCGCTTGGGTTAGGAAGTAACTTTTCCCCATTCAACATCAAACCACAGTTGACATGTTAGGTCTATCCTCTGGTCTTTGTTGCACACATAATAGGCCAACCTGAATACTCTCAACAGTTCCGATGAAACCACTGAATCTTGTAGTTGTTCATCCATTAGATCCATTGGTCTTTTTTCAATCCAAATTTTCCACGCCTGAAAAAGAAACAATATAGCTATATGAATGAGTTTAATTTCCAACCCTAGTTGCATCAAAGAAAATTATTCATGAAACCTACATGCCCTAGCAGGTTAAGATGATATGTGGGATCACAAAATCCCCTATTCTTTCTTCCACTAATTATCTCCAATACAATTACTCCAAAGCTAAAGACATCAGATTTGTCAGAAAAAGATCCATGCATTGCATATTCGGGAGGCATATATCCACTGCAACATGATAAGATAAAGAGAGAAATTAAAAAGGGATTGCAAAAATAAACTACTATAAAAGAAAAAAACCAAATCCATACTATGTTCCCATCACTCTATTTGTATTGGCCTCCGTTTGATCTCCTCCAAAAATTCTAGCTAGACCGAAGTCTGATATTTTTGGATTCATATTATTATCAAGAAGAATATTACTAGTTTTGAGATCTCTGTGGATAATTCGCAATCTTGAGTCATGATGAAGATAAAGGAGCCCCCGAGCAATCTCGTCAATAATATGGAATCACTTAGTCCAATCTAATAGCTTAGTTTTTTTGAATCTGACATATTTAAACTCCTTGGTTAGCATGGAAAACGACTGAATAATTTTGATAAATTATTAAAAGAGCCTTAGATTTATAGAGCTCATACTGAAAATGAAATAGTCTAGGCTTCCGTTAAGCATGAATTCATAAATCAACAACTTTTCTTCTTGTTGAATGGAACAACCAAGAAGCTTCACAAGATTGCGGTGTTGGAGTTTTTGCAATCAACAAGACTTCATTTTTAAACTCGTTCGTTCCTTGTCCCGATGTTTTGGAAAGCCTCTTTACTGCAATTTCTTGCCCATCATGTAGTATACCCTGTTCATCAGGGTTGCAAAAAGTTCAAAGTTTAGTGATTGAGGAAAAGGAATAACTTGGTTAATCAAATCGTTACCTTGTACACCGGTCCAAAGCCGCCTTGTCCCAATTTATTCCTCTCTGAAAACTGATTTGTGGCATTAGAAATGGTTGAAAATTCATATATTGGTAAATCAATGTCCTCGTTGTCACTCTTGTCCTCCCGATAAATCGCTTTCCCTGAAATGGTGGAAGGTGAATTCTTTACAAGTGGTCATTTACGAATAAGAATATATCTTCCAAACATCTAAAGGCAGAATCTACATATTACGTACGTCAGAATCTACATATCTTTGCTATCAATATTTTTGATAAAAGGATGGCAATTTAAGCATTTTTTTTCCCCAAACATTTGATCATGTGATGCTAGCCCAGTAATAAAAGATTTTGAACCCGTTTGTTTAAAATTAAAAAAATCAGTAATTTTTAAATAATTGAGAGATTTCATAAATTAAATTTATTTTGTGGAGATTTTATAACAAACAAACATTATTTTATATTTGATTATAATAATAAAAAATAATTATTAGTTAATTATTTTAAAATTTTATGATATTCTTCCTTGATTTTTGTTTTATAAAAATACTTTACTATTTAATTATCTTAAAATTTTGTAATATCTTTATATATCCCGTCCTTGTAAAACATTCTCTCTCATCTACCATATTAAATTATTTTCAAAACTACTCAAAGTAATTTTTTAGAATAATAAAAAATCTACTTTTTTCTCCAAATTATGATTATTTCTAAAAGTTCAAACAAATATTATACTCCCTCCGTTTAAAAATGTAAGGCATTTTTTGAGGAGTTGGATGTTAAAAAATGTAAGACATTTTTAGTCTTTCAAGGTGTAATCATTACTTTTTTTTTTGAAAGTGCCCCTATTGATAATGATTTTATATTTATTATAGGATATTTAATCGCGGTAAATATGAAAAGATAGAGTTAGTTTAAAAGTAAATAACTATTTTATTAGGGGTGAGATTCAGTTAAAAATGACTTACATTTTTTAACGGAGGGAGTATAAACTTACAAAATATATTTTTTTAAAAAATGAGTGATTTTTTCATAAAATAAGTTGAAACAATATCCACAAATTATATGCACCTGTCATCTATTATCAATTAAACTTGTATACGTGCCTTGTTTTAATTGAAAAATGATATAATAATGTTATAAAAAATTGCATGCAAGTGCTTTTTTCCTTAAAATTAAAACTTAAGATCATAAAGATTCCAGATCTAGTCGTTGTGAGTTCACCTGGATGCAACAGCCTCTTCTTGATCCATATGGTCAATCCGACTAGTACTAGGGTACTCATCATTAATATAGAGCAGCCGATCACAATTCCTGCAAGCTTCCTCTTGTCCATGCCATTTTTCACTGTAAGATCTGAGATCATCAGAGTATAATCCGCACACAAGCATGCTCTAGAAACTTTTATTAAAACACAACATTATATGAACATAACTCTCACCAAAAAGAAAAGGAAAAGAAACCACATACCTTGGTCTGATACAGATACTCGTATATAAAAGTCTTGTCCTCCCTCTCTGAGTTCTCTCAGGTCGACAATGCTATCAAACCAATGCAAGCAGCCACTTCCTTGGTCACTGATATTCAAACTAGAGTACGCGGTGCAATTGCAGCTTCTCAAACATAGTTTTTCACATTCACCTAAGCTCATGGTCTTGTTGTACCAGGAAGAAGATGTGTCTGGCAATTTCATTCGCTGATACTTTTGAAAGCTGTCTCCCTTTCTACATTCAAGTCGAATTGCTCGGGAACACCCTCCAGAAGAGTTTGTTGTGAATCCGGTCAAGCACTTACAACTCCGAGGGTCATTGCCGTTACAGTTCGTATTTGGACCACAGAAAGAATATCCTTCACACTGGTCAGACGGGCTGGGCATGATAACTTCCCATCCATTTTTCTGAGAAGACCATGTTAAACGTAAAGGATAGCCTTCGGGCAACAGTCTGCTTCTCATTAGAGTTGAATTATTGAGGATTTTGTATTCATAGAAGACTTCATCTTCATTTAGCTCAAAAAGTAATTTCATGAATTTGATATCTCTCAGTTCAGGTGTACCTGTAAAACCAAGCCCATTCCACGGTCCTGCTCTGTATATTCTTTTGTTTCCATTTGTAATAACCAGCTGAGGAAGGCCTTTAGTATCTATGTGCATAGAAAAGTCACCAGGTGTAGGATCTTGCCAGGATTTCCAAGAAGTTATTCCCACATGCTGACCAGTCCTTATGTTGCTTCTAATTTTCATTCCAGGGAGAAAAGTATCACCTGGATAATCAAAGCTCTGCCATAATATGCTGCTCAAGTTCTTTTCCTCTCTCAGAACGAGGTTTCCTGAATCCAACAGCTGCACAACTGGGTTCTCTGCCTTTTTTGATGCATTCGAGGACCAAGCTTCAAACCCTTTGCTGTCCAAGATTCTAAGAATTCCTTTATCACTGTCTACCTGCAAAACTCCTGAGGCATCGTGGAGTGGTTTCTCTCTGTTGGCCACCCATACGACCGTTCTCTGGGCAATGTTTTTGTACCATATTCCCACGTAACGGCTCTTTGAATTTTGAGGGTTGAAGAATCCAGCTTCAAAGATTCCTCCTTCTGAAACCAGACTTTCATTGTGACCATCACGAAGGGGCTGGCTTGGGGTGATTATGTCCAGCGTGGAGGACATGCTTGTGAAGCACAGTAACAAAAATACACAGAAAGCTTTCTGAAGTTTCCATCGTTTTTCTCACGGTTTGGGGGGGGGGTTACTGAAATCGTTGAAGGGATTTGTGGGAATTTAAAAGCCAGAATTTGATGGATATAAACTTGGAACTTGAATGGATTTAACGAGGCAAAACAACACAACTACTTTGGAGGCCACATTGATGGCAAGATCAAGACTGATGTCGAAGACTCTTGATGATGATTTGATTTTAAATTTACTTGTGTGGGTATTGCATTCAAGTCTAAAAAATGAGCACTATTGTTGTTAGCTCGCACGCGAATGGTCTTGTATTAATTATGTATGGAATTTAAATATATAGATATTGATCGCTGTCTTCACCAGTGGTTAGTCTCAAAGTGGTTGGCTATAAAAGAGTAAGAGTGAAAGACTTAAAGAGGATCTTGGGTTGAGGGAGATTTTGGAATCCTTTAATTGTTTTTTATTTCTTTTAATATTTACATTGTCATATTTTTATCATTTTAAATTTATAAAATATCTTCAAATTATATTTAAAACATATTTTTAAAATTTTTTTAAATTTTCAGACCCATATTTTTTTAAAAAAAGTTGAGTCTTATCCATGTTTAAGTATCCAAAAAATGTATTTTATATTTTTTATAAAATCAAAAATAATCAATTTTAAATTAAAAATTAATTTTAAAAATTTTTAAATTTTAAAGACTTGATAATTCAAATAGTTGGATTAGCTAGAACCAGAAAGGTTTTAGCTGAGCTTAGCTAGCAAGGCTTATTTGGGATAGCCTACATGAATATACCTTATCTGTCTAAATTACTGCTAGAAAAATGTAAACTAGCAAAAAAATTTAGTAAAAAATCATCTATTTTTTTAATATTAAATTAATAAGGAATATTAATTTTGTAACTTGAGTTAAAATTAATAAAACAATAATATGAAATTTTTAATCATTTTTTAAAAAAAGAATTAATAAAAAAATAATGAAAGATTACCAATCTAATATTTAACTGATAGTGTTAATTGTATGTGTGATTTGCACTTGAGTCTTGAAATCAGGCAAAATAGTAAAGGACGGAGTACGTACGTCATGAAAAGAAGCCCGCTTTTCACTCAAAAAGATCAAAAAAGAAAACTACTTTAGCGGCATCATTTGCAGTAGGAGACAAACATGAGTCCTTCGCATTGATTGTGGCTGGTTAAAACTTAAAAGTTACCGAAACAGTGCAGCAGCGAGACAGGGTATGACTGAGTCACAAAATTATTGCTGCAAAGATATAATATCAACGAGTGGTCGCCCGTGATCATAAATGTACCCACTCCTACCCACCCTCTTGACCTCGACTCCTTCCTTCACGGTTCACCCACAAGTCTCCGCACCAGTCTCTTTTGTCGTCATCAAAATTTTATATGGGCGCCGCAAAGCAAACTTATTTATTAATAAGTATAGTTAAATTTTAAAATTACAATAAATCTTTTAAAATATGAATATAATTTAAAATTAAGGTGTGATAAAGTTATATTTATAAATTATTGATGAAAAAATAATTATAAGTAATTAATGTTAAATTTTAGTAATAATAAATGATGAGTTTAACTATTAAATATATAAATTTATAGTTGTAAATTATTAAAATGTTAGTTGTGAATAATTAGTATTAGAAGCTTTTTTAGCATGACATGATTGGTTTAATTAACTATTAAATATGTGAATTATAATTATAAAATATTGAAGTAATTGTATATAATTAATAAAAAATTTGTAATGCATAATCAGTTTAAATATTGAATATGTAAAATTACAATTAATATAAATTAAAATAATAATTATAAATTACTTGTTTGATATAATGTATTTTTAATAAAAAATTATTATCATATATTTTAATTTAAATTACACTTAAGTTTAAAAATATTTGATTGTCATTTTTGAATTTTATAAAATTTATTTGTAAATAAGTTTTATTTCATAAGATTTATAATTTTTTAAATAAAAATATATAAAAAAATATGACATTAAGTATGAAAACTATACGATTTTTAATTTGCAATTATCTCATCCTCTATTCCTCATCACTCCTTTTCCTTGGAAAAAAAAAAGAAAGAAGAAAGTCTTGGACTGTTTTATTGCTACTACTGTCGCGAACATGACTGACGTGATCTCCACAAGCGAGTTGTAATGTTTTGATACACACACTTGAATTTAAAATATAAAACATTTTTTACAGATTAAATATTAAAAAATATAAAATATTTTTAATATTTTAATATGCAATTAATTTATTTTTTAAAATATTCTTAATAAATACATCACTTTTTATTTATTTTAAAATAAAATAGCATATTAAATAAGAGTAATTATGAAAATAAATATTATTTTAAACACAATTAACTATTTTAATGGAGAGCAAAATTTAATTAAATACTTTATATTTTTTAACGGAGAAATTATATCATCAATTATATAACTCTTTATGAAATTTATCACACGTTTATATATTTATAAAAAATTAAAATCATATTTATAATTATTGATGGAAAAACATTATAAATAATTAATGTTAAATTTTATTAATATAAATAATGAGTTTAACTATTAAATATATAAATTCATAGTTGTAATATTAAAATGTTAGTGTGAATAATTAGTATTAAGCTTTTTCAGTATGGCATGATTGGTTTAATTAATTATTAAATATATGAATTATAATTATAAAATATTGAAGTAATTGTTTACAATTAATAAAAACTTATAATGCAAAATCAGTTTTAAATATTGGATATGTAAAGTTATAATTATAAAAAATTAAAATATAATTATAAATGCTTGTTTAATATAATATATTTTTAATAAAAATATTATTATCTTCACACTCTAATTTCAAATTACACTTAAATCTTAAAAAATTTGATTGTGGTTTGAATTTCATAAAATTTATTTATAACTAAGTCTATTTTATAAGATTTATAATTTTTTCAGATAAAATATATAAAAATATATGACATTAAGTATGAAAACTATACTATACGATTTAATTTGCAATTATCTCATCCTCTATTCCACATTGCTCCTCTTCCTTAAAAAAAGAAAGAAAGAAGAAAGAAAGTCTTGGGCTGTTTTATTGCTTTTTCGCGAACTTGACTTGACGGGATCTCCATGAGCGAGTTGTAATGTTTTGATACACACCCTTGGATTAAAATATAAAATATTTTTTACGGATTAGATATTAAAAATAAATTAACATTTTAATGTGTAATTAATTTATTTTTTAAAAATATGCTTAATAAATACACATCATTTTATTTATTTTAAAAAAATGTCATATTAAATAAAAGTAAATATGAAAATATAATATTATTTTAAAACAATTAACTATTTTAGCAGAGAGTGGAAATTTGATTAAAAATGCATTATATTTTTTAATAGAGAAATTATATCATCAATTATATAACTCTTTATGAAATTTATCCCACATTTATATATTTAAAAATTGCATTTTTCCTAGATCATGAATGATGTGTTTTATTCTTGAGATTTTATGTAGTATATACAAAATAAGCATATTTAATATAGTAAATAAATAAATTTAAGGATAATATCAATAAAAGACTTATAAGAAATTTAATTTTCTTAAAAGGATTATTTACTGGTAAACATTAACAAACTAATAAGTGAAATTATTGTTTTAACAAGCATTCTATTTGTTCAAAATTTTTGTCAGATATTAAATTCTTCTTAAAGTTGTTTTATTGATATTCTCTCTAAATTTAAAGTAAAATACAATCTTTTAATTTTGCTATAATTACGGGGAATCTTTAAGGTTTAAACTCATGCTTTAATTTACAATTTTAATGCCATTAAGTATATTGATCTGCTAAAGATTTTAAAATATTTCATTTTATTAACTTAAATTATGTTGAAAAATTAAAATTATTATTAATTCACCCTCATAATTTAATTATCTTTTTTTGTCCGACCCTTTTTAATTTTCAAAATTTAAAAGTATGAAATGTTGCATCCATGCCGAGGAAAGGATGCTAATTTATGAATTTATGCCTAACAAGATCCTAGACTTCTATATATTTGGTCAGTTTAAACTTTAAACTTACTGATATCAACCAAAAAAAAAAAACTTGCTGATATTATGCTATAAATACAATTACATAAACTTAGAGGCGAAATTTAGCTAATCCTAAAATTGAGGTAGGAAAGAACTCTAACAGAGTTACATTGTTACCCAAAAAAAAAACCAGTCACATTCTGAACAAATAATAAAAGGCACCAAGGTACAAACTGCGGCAAAACCAACTCATTGTTGAGGTGGGTTTCATGTTATGAGTCCACGATGAGGATAAAGTGTGATTTATAAGTTTAAAAGCTCTTTAATTTAAAATGTTAATTTTTTAAGATGAGTTTTTTTTTTTAAATTTTACGCTCATGACAAATTGTACTTTCTTTGATAAGCGGGTATTATTTAAAAAAACTACCTATAAAGAATTATGAATTATGACCAATAAAAGGTCGAGTGAGTCATGGTAAAATTGTCATGAATCCCCCTCCCGATAGGTTAGTTTAGAATGTGCTCTCCTTTATTGAGCTCATAACACCTCCTCGCCTATTCTATATATACTGAGATAGAAAGGAAGTGAATTTCCAAAAGCTGCCAAAATTGATTGGGAGAAGGGAGAGGCATTTGAGAAGATTGGAGGAATTAGTAAATGTAAAAGGTGTAGTTTATTTAGTGAAAATATCGTTGTTGAAGATCATTGTTCTCATCAATGGCGTCCAGAGGAAGTAGAGGGAGAGGGAAAAAAGTGATTAGGCTTAGCATGACCAACGGCCACGGGAGTGGAAACATTGAGTCCGTCTCTGAAAATTTCTTTGATATATTGAAGTTTGACGAAGAAAATTAAGTACAAGGCCTCTACCCTCTTCGGCTCTTGTAGAAATGGCCTGAGACAATTGGAGCAACTGGTGTGCCCTTGTCTCTTAGGAAGACGACTTAAGACAAGATGTACGTCAGGCCGGGCCCAACTCCTGGTTTAGATGTTTATATCGAATGAAGAATTTTCAACATAATTTTAGGACTTACCATCATGTCTCGCAGCACAATGAGAGTGATTTTCTACTGATGAACGTTTTCCATTCAGGTAAGTAGAGCCTTTGTATACACTATCTTGCCTCGAATATTGTAAGGGACATTTCATTTGGTGAGGAAGGTTTACATTTTTCCAGGGAAGAATCTGCTTCAGGCATTTTACTTTCAATGTAGAAAGCGGGAGCACCTGGGTCGGCCAATGATTTCTCTCCATTCAGCATTAAAACCACAGATGACATGTCTGGTCTATCTTCTGGTCTTTGTTGCACACATAACAGGCCCACTTGTATGCATTGCATGACTTCCGATAGATTGAATCTTTCTCTTAATGCTTGATCCATTAATTCCAGGGCCATTCCCTCTCTCCACAGTCTCCATGCCTGAAAGCAAGAGCGGGAATCATATTAGTAAGGTAAAAGCCATATTCTGATTTAATGAATCAGGTAGGAAGTTAAATCATTAAACTTACATATCCAAGAAGATTCAAGAAGTTTTCTAAATCTGAAAATTCTCTATTCTTCTTTCCACTGATCATCTCTAGTACTATTACTCCAAAACTGAAAACATCTGATTTTATCGAGAAATGTCCATGCATAGCATATTCTGGAGGCATGTAACCGCTATAAGAGTAACATGTAAATTGAAATAAGTTTAATGTAAATACAGTCATAGGAACAATGAATCATGAAAAGGAAATCTTACTATGTTCCAGCTATCCTGCTTGTTTTGGCCCCAATTTGATCTCCCCAAATGTTCGAGCTAGGCCAAAATCTGATATTTTTGAATTTAAATTTGTATCTAGTAAATATTGCTTGTTTTTAAATCTCTATGAATGACTCTTAATCTAGAATCTTCATGAAGATAGAGAAGTCCACGAGCAATGCCATTAATTATGTGGAAACGCTCTGTCCAATCCAACACCTTGCTTCTACTTTCATCTATTGAATTACAGAGACATGCTTATCATACCTCTTGCGGCCTTAGCATTCAAATACTAAACATAAGAAAACAGAGCATTGCCAAAGATGTTCAATTGTAACCTATAAAGGTTCATACCAAAAATAAAGTGGTCTAGACTTCTATTCGGCATGTATTCATAGATCAACAGTTTTTCTTCTTCTTTCAATGCAGCAACCAAGAAGTTTCACAAGGTTACGATGTTGAAGTTTGGCTATCAACAAAACTTCATTTTTGAACTCCTCAAAACCTTGAACAGAATTCTCAGATAGCCTTTTCACTGCTAATTCTTGTCCATCTCCCAAAGCGCCCTTCAATTCATCATATAGAATAATTAGAAATCTCTAGAATACAAAACTGTACTTATTTGAATAATTTATACTTCCTTCAGGTAAAAAGAAAAAAGAAAACGATAATGTTACATTACCTTGTAGACTGGTCCGAAGCCACCTTCTCCTAATTTATTGGCGCTTGAAAAATTATCAGTGGCTTTAGCAATGATTGACAAATCAAATATCTGTAGATCCGTGTCTTCCATTCTTAATTTATTGTAGCAAGGATTCTTATAACATATTTTTGTCATCCCTGCAATGGTGTAAAATAAAAATTCCAAAAATTAAGTACCACGACGAAACATATCTTCTTTTTGTGCCTTCGAGGGGGCTATCTCAGATCTCAGAAGATGTTGAAGCTCACCTGACTTTTTGAGTTTTCTTTTCCATACACATTTAATCAATCCCAAAATTATAAGCATCATGCCCATGTTTACTGCAACAGAACCAACAGCGATTCCTAGGAGCTTTCTCTTATTGAAGTTTCCATAGCGTTTATTCTCAAAAAAGTCTGCCAAATGGAGAGTATTGTTAGTGACCAATTTGATCACAACGATTCAATTGATGCTAACAACAGTTGAGAGAACAAGATCTGATTAAAGCAAACTAAAATTATCTCTTGATGCTGCAGACAAAATTGACAATGGATGGAAATTTTCTGAAAAATCGATCAACAAGCACTATTTTTTTGCACGTGATCAATACCAAAAACTTTTAACTCATATTCTTGTTTAAGCTATTGTTGTATTGTTGTTGTTGCTTGTGGATGACATTTCATATAGCAGAACTGAAAGAGCCATCAGTATCATCATGGAAATTGTCGCTTCATTACACCCTTCTTTTCATTTTGGGGGTAAGGGTGGGGATCACTCTGAATCATGATCAAACAAGTAGGAGTCATAAAGGTTAAAGAGATAGGATGAAAACACACAAGAAACAGCATAAACAAGGAAGAAGAGTGCACCTAACTCTGAAGGAGGGACACGAATAAAAATGTCCTGTCCTCCTTGAGGTAATTGCTTCATGTCAATCAGATCATTAAACCAAAGTAAGCAGCCACTTCCTCCATCACGGATATCCAAATTTGCAAATGCTGTACAAGAACAATTTCTCTGGCATGATTGTTGACATTCCTCAAGGTTCATGGTCTTATTAAACTGGGAAGAAGATGTGTCTGGCAATTTCACACCTCTATACTTTCGGAAGCCATCTATACTGTTACAATCCATTCGAGCACTTTGAACACATCCACCGGACCAATTTGATATATTCCACTGTTCCACATTTTTGGGCATAAATCCTTTCAAGCACTCACAGACACTGGAGCTACTAAAATCGCAGATAGAGTATGCCCCACACAAGCCATAATTGTCACACTGATCTGCCATGTTAGCTGAGATAATCTCCCACATGCCTCTTTGATTACTCCATACTAAACGCATCCCCATGCCTGAAGGAGACATTGTAATTCTGGAGTAAACTGAACTATTCACGAGTTCATACTCATAATATGCCTCTTTATCATTGAAAACAAACTTTGCCATGTATACTGGATTTTGTTTTTGAACTGGATATCCAGTAAAATAAAGGCCATTCCACGATCCTGCTCTGAAATGTATGACGTTTCTCCTCAATTGAAATGATTGTGGATATCCTTGAGGGTATAATTTCAGTATATGTTCCCCTTGACTAGGATCATCTGGGCTTTTCCAAGAAGATAGGAACCTATTCAGACCAGTGACCAGGTTAAATCCAAGCTTCATTCCTGGCAATAAGGTATCACAGGGATAATCAAAACTCTGCCATATGAAATGATCCTTATCACAGTATTTTTGGTCACTAATGATAAGATTTCCTGTGTCTAAGAGCCTTACAATTGGCTTCTCAGCTATTATAGAATTATTAGATGACCAAACAGTCCTATTTGTGCTATCCACCAGGACAAGAATTCCCTGATCGTTCACTGCTAAAATTCCTGAACCATCACTGAGCGGTGCTTCTCTATTGGCCACCCATACCACTGTCAAAGGAGAAATATGCTTGTACCATATACCCACGTATCGGTTCTTCGTTTTTCCAGGACTGAAAAAACCCATCTCAAATGCTCCTACACTTGAAACTAAGGTCTGACCATCTCTTAAAGGCTGACTCGGAGTGATACTGTCTAATGAAGTGGAGGTTCTAAAGAAGAGTAAAGCAATGCAAATAGGCAGTACAGAAAAATTCTTCATTACCATTAAATATAATGCACCAATATATAGCTTTTGCCGCCCGGAAAATGTCAAGGAAGCAAGATACAGACCTGGCTGCGATGGTTGAAGGGAAATGGGGTTAAAGGATGTGGGTCTCAGTGAAAAGTGCTATCAATGCACGATTTGTTGCTGTTTATGACATTTTCAACCGAAATACGATTTATTCTACTTTCATTTCCCCTCCGCCTTATGAATTTCCTGCAGTACAGCAAATAACTGATTTTTACAGCGCTTTTCAAGGGGATTTTTAAAAGCAATTATTAATATAAGCATAAATTCGCATTTAATCTAAAATAACATAATGATATCCACATTCTGGTTTACCCTGGTGAACCTAGCCACTTTCGACCAAAAAAAGGAACGTAGCCACTAAGAAGATCGACAGAAATCAGTGAAGATTAACTTGAGGCCATTGCAGCAGCAACAAGTCAAATGTGGAGTTGGTTTGAAGGTTGATGATAATGATCCGGAGAACATAATTTAGAGGGGTATTTAAGTGCAGAGGGCAACGCAGATTGGAGAGAACTTTGGGACTCAATTTGTATTTTTTATTAAAATAATTTCAGGCGAGGGGATAAAGTATAAAGCGGCCATGTGCGCGCACGAGTAATGAGACACAGCACGGCAAGTGGCAACTAAAATATTCTAAGGCTAAATCTGTCTTGTACCTTCGTCTGCCATATCCGACAATATTGACAAACCCCGAGTACCATGCTTTTTCAGTGTGTCCTATTTCAAAATTATATCTAGATTAGCCAGCATTCACCCATCTCTAAATTAACCGTATATCTGATGGAAGTTTCTACCAAACCGAGTAATTAAGTGATTGATTAGTTCATTGATAAAATATATAACATTGTGATTTAGCAAGGATTTCATTGTTTGTCTTAGCTATTGTGAGAGAAACTTCATTTGGTGAGAATGGCTGGAGTTTTGCGGACAAACAATGTAGCTCTGGCATATCATTTTTCAAGGGGATATGGAAGGAAGCTTTATTTTTCTGCAAATAACTGGTGAAGGGGGGATAATGAAGGTTGAAGTAAGTTTCATTTATGTTTTGCTTACGAGAAGAGTGAAATAATATGAATCCCACCTCACCTCCATTGATGCTTGGACCCTTAGCGAAGCTAGAAAGAACTGGAGGAAAACGTAATTTCTGAGTGTGCGTAGATTCAGCTTCGAAATTCATGAAACCAGCAAGCTGTGTTTAATGGGTTCAAAAGATGGACAACCACAAGGCCACAAGAGCATCACCCGTTCAAGCCGATGGCTAGTATCGTGAGCAGCCGCCCCTGAAGCGTAGAAAATCCGCATTCCAGCTGGAGGGGAGAGAGGAATAGCTAGAAACCAAGAACGGGAAAGCAGAATGGGACTGTTTTCTATGAAAAGGATAATCTCCCACCTAAAGCCATATTTGGTGGGTTGAAATTGTAAAAATGAAAATGAAATTAAGATAAAATTAAATTAGTCATTAAGTTTGATTCTAATTTCAGATTTGACCCTTCAACTAATTTGTAAATTTCACTGTGCTTCCACTAACATGACCAAGAAGATTCCAGTTGAAAGTGACAATTCGAAACAAAAATGAAAAACTGAACCTTAATTCATTTGGAGGTCTTAAACGGCTGCCTCAACCAACTAAAGTCTCTCACGGACCAGGGAAGAACAGTAGTCAAGAAGAGCGTGGTGAGCCAACCAACTTTAACTGACAATTTTTTTAAAATAATTTTCTTAAAAAAAGAATATGACCAGTCTTGTTTTTTCTTTTGGGCCTGATGTTGATCACTGATCAGTCCTTAGCTTTTGGAAATTGTCAGTTTACACAAGCGCAAGAGGATGACAAAAATAGAATACAAGAATGCTGACTGCTATCAATAAATGAACTTGTTAGGATGACAAGGAACTAGACATTTGATTTGTCAACCATAGCAGCAGCTACTAAAATTTATCAAGCACCAATCAATTCAAAACTGGAGGCTTTGGATGATTGAATCCATATGCAAAGTAACAGAACACCATAGAAAATACTCATGCATTTCAATTTTGATTTGTATCCTTTCTTTCTCCCTCTATGTTTTTGAGCAGAACACACGGGGCAAGACACAGACTTGCAGAAATTAGCTAATCAACTATGCAAATAATACAATAACCTTGCAGAAAGTACATTTGCATTTGAAATTGTCACCTGATCAAATAAGGGTTATCAATGACAAAATATATATATATATATATATATAATTTTCTTTGGTAATCCTTGCTTGATTCCTGATTATGATACAATTTTACTGAGATATAGCAAGAAATGAAGTAGAGACATCCTATAATGCAAAACTGCAATGTTTGCTAAGAAGTAATATACATGTAAGGAAGTCCCGGCTCATCTTGCTTCCATAACAGAAGCAGTCATGTTATTGATAGAAACATTTTCTGTTGAGCTTCCTTCTGAACTTGAAGTCCTGATACCTCTTACATTCAGGAAAGCTATAGGGTTAGGAGAAGGCAGTACGACATTCTCATTCCCAAGCATTGAAACAACATCAAACATGGTCGGTCTGTCTTCTGCACTTTCTTGAACACAAAGCAGTGCTATATTCACGTATCTTAGTAACACCATTTTCTTTATGGATGCACCTTCTAATGCTGAATCCATCAGCTCTGTTCCTCTCCCACTTGTCCATAGGTCCCATGCCTTTAAAGCCACAAAGAAATGAAGAACCCAACATTAACATGGCAATAAGTAACCGATCTCTGCTAGCTTCTAGAAATCACAATTTTCATATAATCAATCAATTCTGAACTTGCAGAAATAAGAAATTGATTGAGTTAGATACTTACATATCCGAGAAGATTGAGGGAGTTTGTTTTATACAAACCAGTATTCTTTTTCCCACTTATTATCTCCAACAAAAGGACTCCGAAGCTAAACACATCTGATTTTATTGAGAAAATACCTTCCAATGCATATTCAGGAGACATATAACCACTAAAAGCCATCAATGAACAAATAAGATACTTATTAGTGAAATATACCTATAAAATACTTATATATTCATTTGCAATTGAATTGATCTACTAAAAAAAATTGTTACTTTATAGACTAATAGGAACTTTTAGTTATACTTACTAAGTACCAACTATCCGGTTGGTATTTGCTTGTAATTCATTTCTACCAAATAATCTTGCCATTCCAAAATCTGATATTTTAGAATTCATGTTGATGTCCAACAAGATATTGCTGGCTTTTAGATCTCTATGAATGATTCAAAACCTAGAATACTGATGAAGATAGAGAAGACCTTGAGCAATCCCATCAATTATTCGAACTCGGGTTTCCCAATCCAAAATCTGGCGTTTTGTTGCATCTGTTTTGCATTATACGTCGAGCAAGTTTAAAACAAAATGAGAAAATTCCACATGCAAGTTAAGAATTGAGATTAAAAAAAAAAGTGCAAACCAAAAAGGAAAAAATCCAAGCTTTTGTTTGGCATGAATTCATAAATCAGCATCTTTTCATCACGTTCAATGCAACAACCCAAAAGCCTAACAAGATTGTTGTGTTGGAGTTTTGCAATGAGCAATGCTTCATTTTTCAACTCCTCCCATCCTTGACCAGATTTTGCAGATAGCCTTTTCACAGCAACCTCACCCCCATTCAACAGCTTACCCTGCAAATTAGTCTATACGTGTTCATTTTATTTCAAGAAGCTCTGCTGTGGACCTAAAGGATTTGAACTTGGATCTTACTTTGTAAACAGGTCCAAAGCCACCCTCACCAAGCTTATTTTCAGGTGAAAAGTTATTAGTTGCTGCAGAAACGCTTGCAAAGCTAAACAATGGCAATTTGACATCCCTCTTGTTAACTCTCCCAACCTTATCGACATCGCTAAGCTCTGAGATCTCAACTTTCATGCTCATGCCTGTATCAAACAATAGCAGATCCTCCGCTGTACAGTGAGAGGAAAATTAGCTCTTTTTGTGACTTCACATTATTAACATTCATATTCAAAGCTTTATACATTTTTTCTTACCTTCTCTCCCAAGCTTTCTCGTCCAGCAGTAGTATGCAAATAGGACTAGTGTAAACAACGAAAGAAATGAGATAACTACGACAATTGTTAGCACCACTTTCTGGCTCTGATTAGACTTATGATCAGGATTCTTTTCTGTATTCAACTCTGCATAGAGCAATAAGCAAATTACAATCAGCATAATCTTCCCAAATAAGGGGGGCGGTTCGTATGCAAGTCATAAGAGCTTCCTTCATCATACCATTGTCAATCAACTCAGAGCGAGCCAGTTTGAGGTGGAAACTTGGTCTAGAATTATCATCTCTAAGATCAACCGAGATGTTCTTCAGATTCAACACTCGATCAAGCCAGAACAAGCAACGACCCATAACATCGTAAGCATAAGCGACGCAAGAACAATTGATTGAGCAATCTTTTTGACATGTTAAAGCGTTCTCAGTCTTGAAGGCAAGCGGACTGTCTAAAGGAAAATCCACTCTATCGACTGGTAAAAACCCGTCACCCAATCCATTGCTGCTCATGTTACTGCATAACTCATTTTTCCTCACGCAACCTGCGGATGTGTCCCCTTTCTTCCAAGAATCTTCATCGTACGGCTTAAATCCGCGGAGGCACTCACAAGGGTCCGTGGCTTGCGGGTTGCAAATGCCAAAATTTCCACAGGTTGCGTTTCTCCCGCACTTGGATGACAGCAAAGAAACCCACTGCATGGTGTCTTGTGACCATAATTGCTGGTTAAGCTCTCCAGAAACTTCCAGAACCAATCGAGAAGAATAGTCCCCCTGCCAAGTTAAATAGCCCAAGTCCCATATAGCACCGTCTCGGTTATTAGAACTTTGAAACGTGAAATTAGATAGTTCATCGCCAACCCAGTATATCTCAGACTTCCTCCTGATTATTAGCCTCTGCCTCCAATTGGAAGTGTCAACTTCAAGAGAGAAATTTCCAGGACTTGGGTCTTCTACACTTGTCCACGATCTCAATGACCAACTGATTTCTAATTCTGAGTCAAATCCTACCTTCATTCCAGGCAAAAGGGTATTCGTGGGATTGTCGAAACTTTGCCACAAAATGTTCAACTTGGAGTTGTTCATCAGCAGGAGATTACCTGAATCCAAGAGCAGAGCATGGGTATTGCTGACACCGGAAATGTTGGTGACGAAGTATACCATTCCTTCATTCTTAACAACAAGATTTCCTTCCTCATTAACAGTGAGAACGGCATTGGAATCGCTGGTGGCGAGCTTTCTATTCGCAACCCAAACAATGTTATCTTTAGGAACTTTCTTAAACCACATCCCTACATAGTACTTGGTCGAATTCTCACGAGCGAAAAACCCCAGTTCGAAGTTCCCGTTAGCAGACACCAAAGTATCTGAGGTTCCCAGTAATTGGCCCATCCCCAACGTTTCTCTGTACGTAATTGCATCTGTGGAATGTAAGGACAGCCACATCAAACTCAGGAACAAATTGAGATTCAAGTTTAGTTTCATGTTAGTGTCTGTGAGACAGATATCCTAATGTCATCTAGTCTAATGAAGGAAAGTAGGCATTTGAGAGCAAGGCATCGTGATCAAATGCCATTCTTCAGTCAACAATCCTCTGCCACTAGGTTGTAGACTTTGATATCTTCCAATCAAAACTTTCCGCGAATATATATAAATGGACATGTGAGACTGGAAAACAAGGGATCGGAACCTCTCCTGATTTCAAAATCCTGGTGATGATCCTGCAAATCATCACCGTCCAATTTTTTTTTTTTCCCATTCAATCCAATGATTGCTGCTCCTGGCTGCTTCTTTCTTGACTAATAAACCAATATTAGAACCTGATCTCCCTGGACCATTTTATGACAAAAAGTTTAAAAAAACAAATAAACAAGACGCAGCATAAAGTATCATACTGATGAAAATTAAATCAATTTAAAACTAATTTATTTTCATTAAACTACGTATACATGTGAACACATTAATATAATTATCAATTAACTTATTATGAAGAGTAAATTAATTAAAATGACTTAATTAAAACTCATTCATTGACTGAGTCAACTTCAGGGCCTTAGTATTAAAAAATTGATGAAAATTATAATTATTTTTAAAAATAATTAAGATTTGACATTGCAAAGTTTTGGAAAATGATAGCTAAGTTTTAAAATATTAAATTAATACTAATTAAATCTTCAACAAATTCTTTTAATAAATAAGTTAACAATATCGATTTAAATTATTATAAATTCAAAAACTAAAATTATAAATATGTATTTAATATTAAATACAATTGTTAAATTATGATAAAAAATTTTATTAATAATTGTTTAAATTAATATTTATAATTTATTTTATAAAATTTTTTTATTAAAGATCTCACTATCATTGACTCGTTCATTGTCTCCATGCCTTAACTTTTGCAGAAATGTCGCTGTCGAGAAATGAGCGGGCAGAGCAACTGCCATTGGATTGAATGGGAAGAAATGAAAGGTAAGGATTTGCACCTGTATCATCACCGGAATTTTGGAACCAGGAGAGGTTCCGGTCCCTGGAAACAAAGAAGAAACACAGTTCGCTAGGGGCAGTACTCCCTTCCCACCAATCCCCTGTTGAGTTATTTTGTTTAAAAATATAATAAATTTGTTAATTTTACTTTTATTAAAATGACAAATTTTAAAATTTGTATTACATCTTTTTTTATAGTTAATAAATTTAAATGAGAGTAGTATTAAAAAATTATAATTAATATCTATTAATTATTTTATATTAAAAATTAAAAGGTATTCTATAATAGACGCGGTGGGTTCTGAAATCGAAAGTCGTAGACTCGCGAGAACAAGAGAAGGGGATGCTGGATGTCTCTCTCCATGGACGACCGAGAGTCCGAGAGCATGCAATGTTGAGATCTGACAACGGCATATTTTCGCTTATCGAGACAGCCTTCATCCAGAATAGAAGAGTTCACAGCAAGCAATCGTTCTCAAAGAACCTTGTCAAAGTAAGATTTTCCCTTGTTCCAGGTAAGGTGAATCGTCTGAATCTTATCAAAAAGATCCAAGATTTCAAGTTTTACCACTTGGCCTGGTTTTTCCTTGCAACAGAGCAGACACCATCCATTAGCGGGAGCCGGAAGGAGCTCCACCGGTGAAGATCTCAACCTCAATTTTGTGCTTCTCACGGCAGTTCAAAAAAAATTATGCCAGATTGAGGCTAGAGTTTATTAGTTTAAGGTGTAAGAATTATCTTATGAGTTATGATCTTATCTATCTCATTTAGAATGGACTTCATGTCATATAGAGAGACTAGAGTTTTAATGAATCATGTTACGTATTACCGCCATATAAACAGACAATAAAATCATATGGTTTAAAAAATTAGATAATTATAATACTCCATCCATTAAAATATATAAAGTATTTTTAACTGAATATAATTTTTAATAATTAGTTAATTATCTTTAAGATAATGTTATATTTTCATATTTATCCCTATTTAACATGATATTTTATTTAAAAACAAATACAAAATAATTTATTTATTATGGATTGTTTTGGGGGAAAAATGCATTAACTACAATTTAAAACATTAAAAATACTATATATAAATTCCTTACATTTTTAAATAGGGAGTAATTATTAAAAAATGGATTGAAATATCCTTATAATTAATTTTTAATGGGTGAAAAAATAAAGTTTGTCTTACAATAATGTCAAGACCAAAATTGAGTCTAAGACCTCTTCCAAAGATGAGAGATAATGGTATCATGAGCATCCAGCGTTTGTAAAATAAAATATACTTTTATACTCCCTCCATTTAAAAATATAAAGTATTTTTTGAGGAGTTGAATGTTTAAAAATGTAATGCATTTTTAATCTTTTGAGGTATAATTATTATTTTTTTAAAAAGTATCCCTATTGATAATGAATTTTTATTTATTATAAGGTATTTAATAGGGATAAATATAAAAAAATAGGGTTAATTTAAAAATAGATAACTATTTTATTGAGAGATAAAATTCAATTAAAAATAATTTATATTTTTAAACAGAGAAAGTAATTCATAATGTTTGACTGGACTCGCTCCTACTTCTTTTAATTTCTCCTACCTTTCTTACTTTTAAATTTCAATTTTAATGGTTAAAATTTAATATAAGAAAATTATTATTATATTAAATAAATTTTAAATTGTTAAAATTTTAGTTAAATAATTTAAACGACACGCCTCTTGTATGTAGACCCGCGTCAAAAGTCCCCCTCTCACGCTGACGTGGATTCTACGCGGGAATATTCGACGAGGAAAGGGCGATGAGCCAATAAACTTTAGCTGACTTCAATTTAATTAAAAAAAAAAAAGTAAGCATGGTTTCTCCGGAAAAAGGAGGGAAAAAAATATATTTGGCCTCAATTTGATCAGTTCTTGGCTTCTAGAAAGTGTGACTTCCATTAGTATGTTATAGGAATGCGTACTGCTATCAATAAATTTTCATGGGATAGCATAGATTTGAAGGCCACAGAAATTTCCCCATATATTTCCAATTATGTTCTTACGATAATTTGCGAGTTGTTAAGGTTTTGACAAATAAGAACAACTAACTGTATAAAAATCCTTTAGTTGTGTTTGAATGGGTGAATTTTAGTTAAAAATTTAAATTTGTAATCTTACATTTAAAATTTATAAATTTTAATTTTTTTTAGATGATATAAAAAATTTAAAATTATAATATTAAAAGACTTTGTTTGAATTTTAAATAAAATTTTAAATTTTAAATTTTATGTTTAAATTTTAAAGTAACTCAGATGACATCAACTGGCTGGTCTAGATCAAGGATGGCGGCCAAATCTTAGTCAACTTCAGTTGTTCGAATCCAAATGATATCAATGGTCCAATGATTATTAAGCTAAGATACCGCTTTCATCATGAAACTATGCTAGGTATTGATTACTAAGCCATCGACTCCATGGGTTGGATGCTTAAGGGAAAAGTACAAATGCGGTGATGGTCAATGGAGATATGACTGTGATAGGAAAAAGAAGATAATGTCTACTACATGAAAAAGTATTTGCAATGTTTGAGATAAGTTCAAAGGTAGCACGGGGAAAAACTCTTGAATGGTTGCAATACTAGCTTTTGGTGGGATCTTTGATCACCACTTAATCAACCTATTACTATCTGTGTGATCAATAGTAGTGCTGAACTTAACTCGATAGATAAAGTGGCTGATTTTATCACAACTTCTAGGCAATGGAATGTACACAAATATTGTTTGTTTTTACCACACGAAGTCATCAACAAGATTTTATCTATCCACATCCTGATAAGAAGGGGACCAAATGTGTTTTGTTAGCGTGAATCTGGAGATGATCCCCTCATTGTGAAAGGATACTTTTTTTTTTTTTTTGCAGGTGTTCCAAGAAAAACTTTCTACCAACTCACTAAGACTTAAAAGAGGATTAGTCAAGCGAGATAAGTGTTTGGATGCAATAGAGAAGATAGTGTCCTACACATTCTGAGAGACTGTCGTGAGGCAAAAAACTTCTAGAGACATTTAATTAACAATAATTAGTATTATGTGTTTTTTAATGGTGACTTATAGGGTTAGCTCAAAAACAATCTCTCGGCATCCTATAGGAATGGAACCTTTGCCAAATGGCTATATGGTTTAAAGTTTTCAATCAAGGCTGCTGGCTACTTTGAAAGGCTAGATGCAAGAAAGTCATGGAAGGTGCAAGCTCCCTTCCGAGGGAATTAACCAAGTCCACTGGATTCGTCTACCTGTTGGTACATTCAAATTAGATGTTGATGAGTCGGTGGATGATTAAAGACATAGAGCATGCGAAGGAGTCATCCATGACAACAATGGATGGTGGATTATGGGTTTCAGATGTTTACTAGGATTCATGCCAAGTGTAGTGGCTGAAATCCAAGCTATTGTATCAGAATTAGAGGTGTGCAATCGTCTGATTATAGGTAAAACTATTATGTACTCAGATGCTGCCAATGCGATTCTCTTGTTGATGAAAGGCATTCCACCTGATCATCTGTTGAATAGGGAAATTACCTATGCACGTGGTCAATTGCTCACAACACAGATAGGTAAAGCTATATTATGTTAGACGTGTGGCATTATAGCTTGCTAATTTCTTTCCTCGAAAGTGCTCATTCTATAAGCAATGAACTCACTCTCATTATAGAAGAACTTGTGAATTGTAGGAATTTAATTTTGGCTAATAAGCAATGGATTGCTTAAGTTATGTCTATTAGTTTCACTTGGGCTGTAAACCCTTCCAAGCTTTTGCTTGCCATTTTTGTTAAAAAATATATATTACTCTGGATATATTGTTCAGAATATTTCTTTTTTTAAAAAAAAAAATTTGTCCACATCTACTTCACTTGCCTGACTAGCAGTTCAACGGAACATATTGCAAGTTTATATTACATTTCGCTTATTTAATAATAGTGATTTTTATTAGTTTACTTTCAAAATTATTTTATTAAAAGGTAAGAGAAATTTTCGTGTTGATAATTTTTCTTAATTCTATATTTTTTAAATGAGAAAAAGAAAAATAATTCTCATTGAAATAAGAAAATAATCACAAATAAGTACCACAAAATGATGTAATTACTCTAAAATCCTAAGAGACGTATGTAACATAAATTTTTTGTGAAATAATGTTTTTGATCCTAATGAAAATAATAAATAAACATAATTACTAATATCTAAATTTGAAGCTGTTAATATAAAAAATATAATTATTAGTTTAAATGTACAACAAAAAATATATTTTCTATATTAACAATTTCAACTGATTGATTAGCAATTTCAATTTAAGTACTAACAAAACAGCTGATCATAACTTCAATTTAATTATGGAATAACAACTATACTTTTTGTATTAATAACCTTATTTTCATTTTTACCAGTTTTATTTTATGTTTTAGCAACCTCATTTTATATTATTTTGTAAAAAGGCTAGAAATATAATTTTGAAAAAAAGAATAAATTGGCCTATTGGCTCAAAAAAATCTTATGTCCATAAAATATGAATCAAATTTTTAAAAATTTAAAAGTATGACTTGTTCATATTGATATATAATATATTTATAATTGATATACAAGAAATTTATCATTGATATACAATGGATATATCATTAAAAATTTAAAAATTTATAAAAAATTTATTATTGATATAAATTTATAAATATAATAAATTGACTATAACGTAAAATATAATAAATGTTAAACTATTTGGTTGATTTAATATTATAACATAATCTATATTTACAAAAATTTAAAAAAGATTAACAAGTAAGTCATTACAGATTTAGAATGATTACTCCATTTTATAATGCTATTTTGTCATTTAATCGAGGAGATTTATGTGTCATTTTTCCTCTATTTTTTTAAGTCATTTGTTGAATTGTATCTCAATATCTCCATTGACTATCGCGTGTGAAATAGTAATGTATATCATTATAAAATTTGTGATAAATAAACCACATTATATACACAAGTTATAAATTATAAATAATATAATTTACTTCTTATTTTTTATTATACACTAAAAAATTTTTTTATTAGAAGCAATCTATCATGAAATATTAAATTTGAGTAGCTCTTTCAATAAAAATTTAAATCTTAGTTCAACGCATTGTGATAAAGGCAAAAAAGACATGTTCTCCTTTCTGTTTTTATTATAAGGAATCTAATTATCTCATTGAAATTAAGAAGAAGTGATTAGGTCATAAATTTTATCTGAAAATAAAATAAACTTTTAATTTTATCTCATTTAAATAAAAAAAAATTTAAATTTACATTACATTCTCTCTCATAATTAATAATAAATTTAAATAAGAATTTTGAAAAACCTAATTAATACCTCAAAAAGTGCTTTGTATTAAGAAGGAGTAGAAAATATCACAATAGTCAAATGCACTATAGTGAGTTTGTAGCAATGAATAAAAATTCATATTGGATTGGCTGATTCTATTGGTAATCTAATGAATTGTTCAATTGACTGGTCTAGTTTGTGACCTAATTTAGGGTTATTTTAACTCAAGCCAACCCAATCAACCTGAGGGTGACTCAATAAACTCAGTGGTGACCCAGTCAACCCAATCTTATTAAAGCAAAATTATTTAACTTCTTATTAGATTTTACTGATTTTGCTAAATTTTTGTTAGGATTGTATTGACATGTATAATTTTTTTCTCTTTCTCTTAAATTTTGTTAGGTTATTTGAAAAAAATTAATGAATTTTTATTTAAATATTTTTTTATATTCAAATATGAATATTTTTATGTATATAAATTAAATTAAATTATTTTAATTATAATCAACCTAACTCCATACTAAACTACTAACCTTAATCTTTTGTCTTCACAAGTTGAATAACCAATTTAACTTTCTGTATCTTGATTTGTAGACTACCCTGCCACTAAAATGCAAATGGCAGCATAGGATCATCAGTGGAAGCAATAAGCGAGTGGCAAAACCGTCATAAAATAGATATAAATTAGATTTATGTCTTGTGTAATGAACGAGAATATTTTAATTTTTGAAAATAAAAATAAAAATAAATATTAAAAAATATTTTAATATTCTTAAAGTAAAATACGTTATTTTTTTCTTTATTTTATCTTAATTATAAATATTTTTTATTTTTAAATTTTATATAAATCCCTCTTAAAATTAATAATTAAGAGTTACAAAATACGAATATGTATTCTATTTTTAAGTTTTTATTTTTACCCAACTAATTATTAACTGACAATTACTATTCTTGATATATTCTTTTAAATTTTTATTTTTATTTTAAATTTATTAATCACACAAATTAATTTATTTTGTATTTTTTAAAAAATAGATACATACTTTATATTTTAAAAAATGTAAATTATTTTTAATTGAATCTCACTCCTAATAAAGTAATTACTCATCTTTAAAATAATACCATCTTTTCATATTTATAATTTAATTGGGTGCTTTACTCTAAAATAAATATAAAATAATTTATTTATTATGGACATTTAAAAAAATCAATGATTACACTTTTAAACACTAAAAATATTTTATATTTTTTAACATTCAATTCTTGAGAAATAACCTTAAAAAATGCCTTATATTTTTTAGTAAAGGGAGTAAATTTAATGGAATAAGAGATAGACTAGTCAATATAATCTATGTTTATTTTTATTTAAATTTTATAATCTTGATTAATGAGACTAAAGTGTTAGTTTTAAAAATAAAGAAGAAGTATTTATAATTCTAGCAAAATAAAAGGAATGCTACTGTATTTTACTCTATGATTTATTAATTTGTGCAAATTAAAATATAAGGAATATTTTTATTCTAAAATTTGTTACGTTCATATATATTAAAAAAATAAATAATAACTTATTTTATTTTAAAATATATTATCCCATGTAAGTTAAACTTTAAGGACCACTGTTTCTTGAGATATTTCTACAGTTGATAAGTGTGAGACTAAAATGTTAACAAGATGATACTTATAAAAAATTGATTCTTTTTTATAATGTGCTACTCTTATACGTATTAAAAAATATCATTATTTTTTAAAATTTCTCACATCTTGTAATTTGAAATATTATTTAACTTATTCTTTTTTAAAACTTGTTGTCCCGTGTATTAAAATTTATATAATAATATTATTTATAAATCATAATTATAATGGTTCTAAATTAAGTAAACAATATAATCTATAGTCTACTGCCATTTATCAATCATACATATAAGCATTGCACGTAATACAATAGTTATTAAGAAAAGACTAGGCGTGCAATGAAAAATAAATTCATTAACATTATATAATTAATTTATAGCCCTTAATCTTTATTACTTAAACTTGAGATACATAATTACATCAATATTTTCTATAAGTGTTCAAATCAATCAACTTTTAAAAATAAATAATAGAATAATATATTTTTATTCCTTATGCTTTTGAATAATATAAACAAAAGCTTGTTTTATATAAATATGCTCACACAAATTATTTTGATTTGTTATCCTGTGTTAATAATAAATACTCCCTCCATTAAAAATACAAGACATATTTAATGGAATCTCACCCTCAATAAAGTGATTACTTGTCGTTAGACTAATATTATTTTTTCATATTTATCTCTATTTGAGTATTCCATATGGACACTTTTAAAAAATAATAATTATACTTTAAAAGATTAAAACCATTTTACAATTTAAAATATCTAACATATCAAAAAACACCTATATTTTTTAATGGAAGGAGTATATAAATTTTTTTATATATCTAACATCTATTATTTTATCAAAAATCTTATACTCACATTAATTTTTAGTATAAAATTTACATAATCTCGCAAAATATAAAAAATTTTTATTTTTTTTTTGCTCCTTATTTAAAATTTTAAAATTTATAAAAATAAACCTCACTCATATTTTGTATTTATTACATCATATTAAAAAATTAATAAATAAAAATAAAAAAGAAAAAATTGGACGTACCGTATCCATAAAAAATAAAAACAATAGATGGAGATGGGTAACAAATTAAAAAAAAAAAATCAGATGATCTGACAGTGACAAACTTATGTAGAAATGGATTTTTAATGTTCGAGGGCATTTTTAACAAATCAATGTTCATTTACTGTTCACTCAGACGTCATAAATATTATATTAAATTGCAGGAAGATGATCGCATGTGTTGAGTTTTGGTTTCTAGGAAAAAGTGTCGACGCTGGCCTGTCAAATCGAATTCCCCTCTCAACATAATTCTTCAAAAACTCCAAGAAAAAATTATTAAGTCTTGCTCTTTACAAAATACTCTCTATTAAAAAAAAATATAAAATATTTTTTAAAAAAATTTTGATGTTTAAAAATATAAAATATTTTAATCTTTTGATATATAATCATTATTTTTTTTAAAAAAAATATTTCTATTAATAATAACTTTATATTTATTATAGAGTGTTTAATAAAGATAAATATGAAAAGATAGGGTTAGTTAGAAAGTAGGTAACTATTTTATTAGGAGGTGAGATTCGGTTAGAAATATTTTATATTTTTGAATGGAAAGAGTACTAATATTACCTTTATTTTAAATTACAAAATATTTTTTAAAAAAATTTAACATTTTAAAATATAAAATACTTTAATAAAAATAAGATTTTACTATTAATATTTTTTTAATATTACCTTTCTCATCAAATTTTTTTATTTAATATATTTTTACAAATAAAGTATTATTAAAATTTTATATTTTTGTTTTAAAAAAATAAATTTATTAAGTATATTTAATGATCTTTATTAGTATGTAAGATTTTATTTACAAATATTTTATAATTTGAGGCAAAAGAAGTATATATATCAATTTAAATTTAAATATTTTATTGATTTTTTTTTTTGTAATTGACTTGACAAATGTAGTTGTGCAATATCAAATCATAAAAAGGAAAAATTGACGAGATGCTTGAATTGAGGTATTAAAATTAGAAGAGCCCCGCTGGTAAATAAAAAATAAAAATGAAATTAGAAGAGCCCCTGAACCATATGCTGTGTTGAAAATTGAATTGACAAAAACTAACAAGTGTTACTTATATATTAGGAGAGGTTATAGACACTGAGTATAAGTTCTTAAATTCAAGTTTGTTTGTGTGTGTGTCAAAAATGCTTTTGAAAGCGTTATTTTTAATTGGGCCCAATAACATTCGAACATGACATTATCAAATTGTTATATGAAAAAAATAACTTGAAAAAAGCTACACGGTAGGCTCCAAATGAGATTTTGTCACCGCCTGACCTCGAGACCATTCTCCAACAAGATTGGGTAGCTTGTTTATCAAAAAAGAAAAAAGAAAAAAGAAAAAAAGGAATTGGCTTGCTAGACAAATCAAAGTTACCGTTATGCAGCGTATTTCCTCTTCCACTATCAAGGTGTGCTGTGGAATGGAGGGAAAAAACACTGAATTTCTCAAACCTTGTTAGGGCTTGAGGCATCAATTTCTCCACATATGAACATGGATAAATTATCTGATATCATTACAAATGATATCAAACTCTAGTTTGGGTCAAAGATTCAATGTAATCCAATTAAGACTTCTCTAGTTTGGGTCAAAGATTCTCACCTTATGTTTGCAGGAGACCTACTTTTGTTTGGTGGAGTGTATAGCATGTTGTCTCAAGAGATTCTGACATTCCGTGAAGCCTCTAAAATGAAAGTCGGCGTCACAGCCGTGGTCATGCTGCAAACTACACAATTAAGAAGATTCAATTTAAACTATGCTGACAAGATATAGGTTAATAGCCTCTTATTTGCAGGGCGTATCACCCGAGCTAGATCCATTCTTAGCTCCTTACCTCCGTGAAAAGCTATCGTGGAACTTTACTTGGGGTTATGGTGCACGCTGTCCAGAGCCTCAATTCGTTAAATAAAATATTGTTTGTTTACCCAAAGGGATGGGAGATTTGAGCTTCAAACACTTAGTTTTTCTAGGAACAGGGCTTGTGGTGGGGAGCTGACCTGGCAACTTCTAAATGATGATCACAGTTCTGAGGAAGAGATATATTGAAGGCAGAGATGGAAGAGGCTGCTCCTTTCTTGAGAAACAGAGTGATTCACACTTGAGAAAATTTATTGGCAAAAATATGAGTTTATACAAAACTCGATAAGTTGGTGAATTAGAAATGGTCAACATGCATGATTCATTTTCTTCAAGAGTACACGCGGGTGAGACCAAGGACGAACCTTAATAGATTATGGTACCGAGTTCTGATAGCAAAGTTCGTAATGGGTTGATTCTGTAGAAAATTATGCATGGTACACTCAAAAAGATAAGACGATACATCTATCTATGGGAGGAGGTTTGGTCTCTCTTTGAATGTATCCATCCCCCTTTTGAGACGTTTGGCATGGAACCCACCTAGCGAAAGAAACATACGAGGTTAAGAGTGCTTACATTGTATTGATCAAATGCGACAACTCTAATCCAAGCTGCCACTGGTGTAGCGGAACACACACACACAAACACGTAAACCGTGAAAGACAAATCATTTACAAAGCTGTAAATAATAGTACAATTTTCAAACTCAAGCTGTGCAGCACATGCATGCGGCGAAGATGCGCAGTCAATATTTAAAAAAAAAAAACAGTGGGATAGATCTACTACAGTAAAAATAAAATCCAATTAATAATTATATAGAAGATGAATATATGAGCATATGTACGGTGAACATGCAAATGAGGAATGATATGTTATGTATGTGAATTGATATCAAACTCTTGGAGACACTGCAATATGAATGATGAAGCATTGCTAGAGGAGTAGGTTTAATTTGCAGCTAAACTGGATAAAAAGATATCTAATTGGGAGAATGAAAATAAAGTCCCAAAATGATGAATTAATGATTGTTGAGTTTTGACTAAAATTTTTATAAAATAAATTATAAATATCAATTCAAATAATCATAAATAGAAATCTGAATTGCAAGCTAATTGTTATATTTATAATTTAAATATTATATTTTCAATTGAAACTTTTAAATTTAGAACTATTTAAATTGATATTTTAAAAAAAATTATTGAAAATCAAATTATCCTTAATTTTATCTTTTGAGATTTAGCTACTACCTCCGTTTAAAAATATAAGATATTTTTTAAAAGATTGAATGTTAAAAAATATAAGATATTTTTAATTTTTTTAAAATATAACTATTACCTTTTTAAGAAGTACTCCTGTTAAATAAATTATTTTATATTTATTTTAAGTTGAAATATCATATTTAAAAATTATAAAAAATAGAATTAATAAAAATAAATAAATATTTTATTAAAAATAAAATTTAATTTAAAATATTTTATATTTTTAAACGATAAAAAAGTTCAGGCCTATTTAAAAACCTATTTCGAGAACAGTTTTCTATTCTCTAGAATAAGAGAATAAAAAAAAATCTGTTTCGTAATTTTTTTTAAAAAGTATTTTAAAAAATAAAAAAATAAAATATTGTTCTGAAAAACAGAAAAATGAAAATAATTTTTAAGTATTTTATAATTATTTTTTTGGAGAACAAAAAAATAAAAAAATACCTATTTTTATTATTTTTTTATTTTTAAAATATATTTTACAAAATATCAATTTTTAAAATAATAAAATAAAAATAATTTTAAATAGTCCCTTCCTGTCTAATTTTATACACGATCCGGTCTCGGCAAAACGACTTTTTTGCCTTGAATTAGCACCACACGTCTTCCAAGTGCTTCAATTTATCTTGACGCGTATGCCCCTTGAATCATCTCTCTCTATTCTTTCTTTCGATCTCTTTCATGGGCTCCAAGCTTTTTTGTACTCCTTTTGAAAAGTTTTGGTTGAAAGCGGGTTTTAGTTTTATGTTCTGGCTGCTTCTAGGCAGGAATCTTAAAAGCTGTGTACTCTAATGAATTATCTATTGATGGAAAGAATTTTGGCATTTCATTTCATCCATTGAAATGTATAATAATTTTGCATTTGTCGGCTAAGTTATATATCGGGCTGTCTGCATTATACTCTCTCTCCATCCCAACTTTTATACAAAAAGAAAAATACATATAACAATAAAATTTATTAAATATATTTTATAATTTTATTTTTTAAGGTAAAAGTGTAAATTTTTAAAAATATATCACTCAGTTAATATTCTATTTGTTAAAAAATATTTAAAAAATAATATATAAAAATGATAATATTAAAAAAATATTATTATAAAACTTTATTTTTATCAAAATGTTTTATATTTTAAAATATTAATTTTTTTTAAAAGTATTTTATAATGTGGGACGGAGTGAATACATGTTTTATATTATATTTGACAAGGAAATCACATGAGATTATATATCTTAACTTAAAATCTTAATATTTAAATTTATAAGTTACTTTCACTTTATTATAAATTACTTATTACGATTATATTCTAACCATCTTCCTCTTAAACGTAAGTCTATAAATTCCTCATACTACAAATGCCAAGTCTGTTGCTTCCACAATTTTGGACTTCACACAGTATATCACTCGCAAGTGCCTACCGTCTTTATTTTGTTTTCCCCTTACTTCCATATAATTTTCATTTATTTAATCGTTTTTGGTTAAATTTATGTTTTACATGCTTCCCAACAATACTTTTAGACTTAAACAGATGGACAAGCGTTGAACCTATTTTTTTCATGCCTATTTAATAAATGATAATTAATTAACTATCCATATTTGTTTATAAATAGACTAGGGACATTATTTTCTAGGCTAATTAGATATGCTTATGATACTTTTATTTTTACAAATATTGTAATTTAATATTTAATTCTAGTTCTACGTTCAATATATGTCGTTTCAAAGTGAAGAGAGAAATATAAATTCAGTCTTTTCCTTGTGCTCTTATTCTTGTGATAAGCTAAAGTTTGCGTTGACTTAAACTACTTTTCTCTGTTTTTTTTTTTTAACTTTTATTGTAGCCTTGCATGGTTGTATTTCCAATTTTTTTTTTTATTTAAAAACACGCTCCCTCAATAAAACCCAGAGCCAGATGGGCCAACACCTCATGCAAACCTCAACCTGCTGCTAAAAAGGCGATAAGTCCTGCAGTTGCCAACTGATATTACAAGGAACCACTTTGACAATTCAAGACTGATTTAATGCCATGAGCCATGATGATGAGAAATATATACATCTGCTATATTTCAGAATTCAAACATTTAAGATGTATCAACAGAACTTCAATGAAAGTATCCTTAACTGGCACGAGTGATCTGCTAAGATTATAATAAAGGTGGTCCAAATTAAAGCTCTCATTTTACTTCCACAGACAGTACAGAAGCAGTCATATTAGTCCCACAAACATTTTCTGTTGGGCTCACTTCCCATCCAGGATTCCTCATAAGTCATGCCTGCTGCTCTCTCATTCCCAGGCAATGGGACAGAACATCAGACATTGTTGGTCTGCCTTTGCACTTTTTCCTCAGCACAAAAGCCCCCGTTGAGTGTCACCCGTGAACTGAATACGCACACATATGTACGTACAAGAACACGCGATCCCGAAAATTTGATGCATCGCAGTTCACACACGTGCACCACGCCATGTCAATCATATTCTCCCAGCCAAAAAAGTCCTAAACATGCCATTTGACTCATTTCTTAGGAAACACACGCATGTTGGGTTAAGAAACACCCCCCCGGGCCAAAAAAAAAAAAAATCATCAATGGGAATGTTCACAAAGTATATAGGCATGGCTTTTTTATGGCTTGAATAAGGTGTAGCAGAAACCATGTTTGTGTGTGACACTAGGCAATTATGGCCGTCCCCTTAGGCTTCAAAAAATAGTCACTTATATTTTACACAACCGACCATTATTTTGTCTGTTAAGCATTTATATTAATTATATATTTTTATTTAGATTTATTACTTACTTATATCTTCTATAATTAGTCATTAAGAAAAGTGACATGAAGATAGTTAAATCATATTCTTTATAATCTCTATTATAAGGCATTTTCAAGTGAACTCATTCAATATGTTTTAAAATGAAAATATTTTTAAATTTATAACTATTAAAAATAGAAAGAGAGATATCAGTAGCATACAATAAATCATAACATTAAATTACACCCTTTATGTGTCTATATTAAGAACTAAAGAATCTTTGTTGTCTAGTATTAGGGATCAGAAAACTAATACATCAAGCATTTTAAATAATCTCGTCTCAGGCCCCAACTCCTTCACACGGCCCTGACAGAAACATGTGAGGAGGCACAAAATTAAACAACACAAGATTGACAAGGAATCAACAACCTAGGCACAGGAAGTTTCAGTGAAGGTCGGGCTTGAAAAGTAATTAAGCATGCGATAAAGTTTGAACTACTGTTTGTAACGTTGGTGGGTCTCTAGATGTCTGGTTGAGGTTACTGTATCCTGAGGAATCGGAACCAAAAGGATTCATGGACAACGTACGGATGTGCTGAGGCTTCGATTCCTGTACGTGTCCTCTCCTATTGCATCCCCTTTCTTTTCGTACAGCAAGGGTTTAGACA
>NW_026556445.1:0-35983 GCF_029017545.1 Prosopis cineraria
ACAGACAAAATTGTGCTGTTTGGACAGAAAGAAGGTTTTAGAAAGGAGGATTTGTTGGTTATATAGTTATTTGAAAATGGTGTCATTAAAAATATCGTATTTTTGCACTAGTGTTAGTTATTTAAAATTGAAATTACTGTACTGTTGGTGTGTATGTGCGCGCGCTTGAATCTGTACCCTTGAGATCCTTCCGCTCATTTTGCTTCAAAATAATTATGCCTATTGATATATAATTGTATGGTGCTTAATTCACTAACCTTGTGATGAAGTTATTACTCCTCCACAAATATTGCAGACAAAATATCCAATCAAAATTCATAAATAAGTTCAACAGATACTGAAAATGCAATCCATAGTGTAGAATTCATAACCTTGTGAAATTTGAACATGAAAACTAATAAACATAGTGTAAAATGCAATCAACCAATTACTGTTTATTCAATATGCAAACATAAATGTGTATATATATACAAACACGCGCGCGCTTACCAATGTCAAGGCTTATATAAGACCTATTCTAGATTCACACAATAGAAATAAGGTGAATGTTTCAGAATATATTACGTCTAGCTTTATATATATATATATATATATATATGTATAATATAAACTAATTTATATATAACCTGAATGAGATTCAACTTAAAAGCAAGGTCAGAAAAGGTACGATAAAGCTTCAGCTCAAATATTCGCTCAGGCCAACACCCACGACAAGATTTTACTTATAATATATGAAAATTTATATTAGCTCAAAAGAGTTATTTTATAGCTTAAGAAGAGTCAGCATCAGAAAAGAAATCATTCAGCAAAAAATTAAATTATAGAAATCAAATGCTTCCAGAAGAATTCTAAGCAACACCAAGGTATTATTATGAACAATATATATATATATATATATACCCCACTCTAGCTCAAAGTGAAGAAGAAACCAAGAAACAGACACGTATTCGATCAGACCATTCCATCAAAACGACCAACATGAAACATTTGATATGGTCACAATCATCCCTATGAACACCCAAAAAGCATTAATTATTATACCACCCTCAATCCGATCATAATTCCAAAATGAACATCGTCATTCTTTGAATGACCAGATTTGAAGATAGAATAATCAAAAGGCAAGAGAATAAAAATACGGTGATCAAAAGTTATGTTCTTGCTACAATTTGAGTTGCTTTTGTTGCATATGTAAATATCATATTGACTTACACATGACTAGACATATCCAATTAATGTTGATTCCCAGCATGAAAGAATTAAGCATGAGTAATTTTACAAACTGTTCTCGGCTGGACAATGAAAAGCTAACATGAAGGACTTTTTCATGCATGACCATGTCATGTCATGCATCTACGAATTTCTCATCAAGAAGAAAGTTACATCCAAATTGTGACATGTCAAGGCCTTCAAAGAAATCATCTAAATTGTCAAGGCCCTCACTTATTGTGTTCTTGCGTGACAAATCTTGCGACGTATTATTATTGTGGGGTAATCTTGTAGTTGATGGACCTTCAATTTGCTGCATAACGGATTATTGTTTCCAGATTCTTGCTCTTTTTGGTACAGCTCATCAATTAACATAGCAAAAGATAATTCTTTCTCTTCATATTTTACTTGGTGGGAATATGGATTACAAATGTTTGAGTTCTCTTGTATCTCCACTTCTTTACTCGATAAGGGCTCAGCCACTTTTGATGCTTGCTCTTTCTTCGGCAACACATACTGATTTCAAGGAAAATAAATGGACAATTAACCAAAAAAAAAAAAAGGCTCTAGTTTCTTTAATTTCCTTCTTAAGAACATGATATGCAAGCACATGAAAATTGTTTGAAGCTCCAAAGTCGCTATTGCAGGTAGAAACATGATGCATTTTTAGTTTCTTTATTTTCACGATATTTTAATCTTTTTGTTTCTTCTCAATTTTAATATCATTATCAAACCCTAATAAAAAAAAAGATAGCTAACCTGGATGATGTTTGATACTCTCTCCTGTCCTAAATATAAGACTTAATTGAAAGATTTATTCTGGTCCCAAATGCAAGACTTCAAACTTCTGTCTCCTTCATTTAATATTTTCCCGAAATTACCCTCACTTATTTCATACTTTTCTTCGGTCATTGTTTCCTATATTTAATTAAAGAAAATTATGTACAGGTTTCATAGAGTAAATTTTGCACAAATAAGTCCCACAAAATTAAAAAATACAATTAGATCCCTTGGGATCTAAGCCTAATCTAAAATTAGGCTGCAAAGACAATGATACTACTATTTAATGTAGATTACATCAATCAAACAATTAATTTACAATTACTTCATTGATCATTTATAATTATAATTTCAACTTTTTACAACTGTAATTTTACATATTCAATAATTAAACAATCATGTATTACTAATAAAGTTTAACTATTAAATATATGAAATTACACTTATAAAAAGTGAAAGCTATAATTATAAATTAATAATTACATAGTTGTAAATTATTTTACTGATATAATGTATATATTTAACAGGAACATTATTGTCTTTCTACCAAAATTTCAAATTACACTCAATTTTTAAGGGACTTAATTGAGGTTTTTGAATGTCACAGGATTCATAAGTCAACTCCACTAGACCTATATATAATTTTTTCCTTTAATTAATTCTCCCCTTGGGTGTCTTCTAGAGTTTTTATACATATAATACACAAACAACTTGACTACTTTTTAATCTCCACAAATTAATAATTAATTATTCCCTTCATACCACAATATAAAGTATTGCTAATTAATTCATGGTTTTCTAAAAATATTAGTTGAATTCTTAATTTTTTTAAAAAAGCTACATCTTTTCAGTTATGCTATCATTAAATACTCTATATATGTACATTGATAATTACAATTTAAATTCTAATACATCATTTTTTAAAAAAGTCATAAATAAAGTAAAGGTATAATAAAAAAATATTTATAAAATTTTCTTAATGTCTTACATTTAAAATTAAATAAGACGTTTAAAAAATGTTTTATATTGTTGTCTCAAAAGAGTAAGTTTTATATTTATGATAAGAGGGAGTATTTTTTTTTTATGGTGAGGCTGTATAGACTGTGGACAGAACATGATGACAAGACCACGATATGAATGGGACCCACTCCCTTTCATTAACTCTTTTTGCCAGTAAACTTTTCTCGGATGCTTCCGGGATCCAAGCTGTATTTTTTATAGAGTTGTGTGATTTACTATAATTGTGTTAGTAAAATTTAATTTTCAAATATTTTTCAGTATTGTGCTCAGAAGCAACGGTTAATGAGATGCATTGAAAATAGTAATTTCTGCTATACTGAAGTATAAAACTCACCAGATTTTTACAGTAATCATCCCCATATAGTGTTAGATAATCTCCAATTTGCAATTGATAATGCATCACAAAATCCCCTGTTACATATGGAATAAAAATTTTCGAATTTAAATTCAAGAGGATGAAAATGAACTAATTGGCACCAAGTCGAATGAGAGAATGACCTGTATTTTCTAGAATATACATTCTGCTTCTATTATTATACCAGTACCTGTGAAATGAACATTATATATTATGCTGAGCATCATTTAAAAAGATTAAGAACAACAAAATGCATATCAAATTTCAATAGTAATAATTTAACAGGAATTATATTCTCACTTGTATTTTATGCTCCATTGACGGTTGGTACATACATCCTTAAGTACAACTTCGATGCCTTTCTTGTTGAAGAGAGTAGGAAGATTTTCCTCAGCCTCCTTCTATTATCATTAATAATGCTTCTGATTATTATAGGATACATATAATAAAGAAAAGAGTAGGAAATTATAGCTTTTGATAAATAATGAAACATAGACAATTTGGTTTTAAAGCTCAATACTACTATTAATATATTCTTTCAAGAAGTTGACAAGTCTTTAGACAATACTCTCCACGATTACTATTACAGAGAGCTTTCAACTACTTCGAATCAAGAAATAATAGTTAATTTATTAAATATGTCTTAAAATGAAAATTTTTTTAGTGATTTTACTCCTATTAAATATAGAAAAAGAAAGATACATAATATACGATAAATCATAAAATTAAATGTACACTGTATAATTAAAAATGGTAATAAATAATAATCTATGTGGCTTATATTAAAAACTAAAAAAATTCTCTTAAAATGTGTTTTATAACAAGGAGCGAAGTGAGTAAAGCACTATTCATTGATGAAGAAAACCTCACCTTTGGAAGGACAATACGACCTAGGCAGCCAACGTCACTGGGTTTCAACTTTTTGGTCAATAATTTCTGAGACACTGTTCTCAAACAAGAAAATAGGAAATTAAATCAAGAACATATATAAAAAGATAATTATATCATAAACAGAAACTATTTTTCCGAGTGACTAAAATTTTAAATATTTTAAACAGGGCCCCCCTTTCCATCAAGAGAGTAAACAGTATCAGGAATTCTATTTTTCACTGACATTCTTTTGAACTTTGTCTTCCATGCTTCTAAAGGCCACACTCCTTGCTTGTTCCAAGATTGAAGAAGCTCGTTTTCTTTTGTATTTAGCAACTTTTCTCATCATTATCGCTCTATCATTCTTCTTCTCTTCGTTCTGGGATTGCCATGTCTGAATTCCACAAAAATCGGCACGAAGAAGATGATTACCCATGGGAAAGGAACAAACAGGATTATAGGAAAGAGGCTGATTCTTGACTTGCTGATGATATGGGAATTGCAAGCTTACAGTACCATATGGTAAGAAATATGATGAATAGCTTAAACGTCCATTAATTAGTGACCCAGCCATATTCTGAGGATCACCCATAAGGTTTTCGCTAGAGGAGGAATAGACGACAGAGTTGTTGGTGTCCAAAGAAAACGAAGTAAAATTATCATCCATCTTTCGAAAGAAGGTATATAATGCTGTGAGGGGAATAAATTTGAAAGTGATGGTTTTGAGTTTGATTTTAAACTAGCACAGGTGAGAGAGAGAAACTTAATAAGGTGAGAAGAAGAAGGTGAGAACTGGCAAGAGACTACTGGGCGCTGGCATTGTGTGATTTGAGTTGTCCTTGAATTAATGCTATATGTATTTAAAAAAACAAATTGAACGTTATTATTGTACATATATTAAAAAGTACAATAAATATGTGAATATGGACCATAATTATATGTATTTATCAAATTTACTCATAATTTAATGTCTTTAAAAACATCATAATAATAAATAGTAAATTATTACTTCAAGAGTAAAATAAGAAAATAGTTATTAAATATTGCTCTGGAATTTTGAAACGAAATATGAAACAATTTTTAAACATAAATATAATAATAAATTTTATATATGATAATAAATCAGAAGGAGAATACACACTCCTATATAAAGAGGCTTTTATCATTATTAATTAGGCCAAAATAAAGGGTTAATGAGCAAATAGGATTCTAAACTATTGCTTGAAAATTATTCTGGACCCTAAACTCTTAAAAGATACAAAATATATCCTAAATTTTTAAATTCATAACAAAATAAATCTTACTGTTAACTTTTTTAATATCGTTACGTTACATCGGTATTGTAACAGTTAGGATTAAATTCATATAAAAATAAACCCTAAATAATACCTACGAGGATAGTAATGGTGTTAAAAATTTAATGGTCAGGGTTTATTTTTTTATGAATTTAAACATTTATGGTTTATTTTACATATTTTAAAAGTTTAGGGTTCAAGGTGATTTTTGAGCTAGAGTTTAAGATCCTATTTTCTCATTAACCCCAAAATAAATTAGGAACTTTAGTGAACGCATTTAGGTTCATGAAGTGAGAACATAAAATCATCTCAAATTTTATTGACGAGTAAAACCCAATCGAAATCAAAAATTAAACAAAATCAAATTAAATTTGATCTATTTGATTCAATTTATCTAGTTCTATGGTTTGATTTGGTTTTCTCTTTCTTAACATTTTGGTTGATCAATTTGGTTTGATTTACAAATTTCATAAACGAATAGGCCTAAGCTTTTTGGTATACATGGTTTATTAGTTTATATATACAATTTAATTTATTTTTTTATTCTTATAATTTTAAGAAAATAAATAACTTATATATTATATTTTTCTTCAATTTTTTATTTCATGGTTATTTGTGGTGATTTTTGCCATTTATTTCCTTCTTTTGCATAATTTTTATCTAATATCACCATAAACCCTGAGCTCATTTGTTGTGCAAATTATTACCTCAACTCTTAAAAACAATGCAATATAACCCTTTCCATTAATAAGAAGTTAACTTTGATTGATAGTTAACTAAAAAATGATTGAAAGAACCTTAAAAATTGTAAAAAATGACCAAAAAAATTACAATAAATGACCCAAAATTACAAAAAAAGGAAAAAAGAAAAAGACCAAAAATATTTTTGGGTCCTTTTCTATAATTCTTGAGGTCCTTTTCTATATTTTTTGATTAATTGACAATTAAAATTAACTTTGTTAATAGCACGTATCAGATTGTACCATTTTCAAAAGTGAAAGAACAATTTGTACAATAAAAGAGTTCAAGTTTTATGGTCCTATTGGACTTAAAGTTCAGGAGGTAATTTGCTCATTTACCCTAATTTTAATATATATGTACAAGTAATAAAGATTTTTATCCAAAAAAAGGATTTTTCTTTTAATTTCTGTTTTTTATAATTTTTAAAGTGTTGCATGTTAGAGGATGTAGAGAGGTAGTACGGAAATGGTAGTATAGAATCAAGGTCTCTCTTGTGCTCTTTAATCCTAATTTTAGAGTAAAATTGATAAGTGGATATTTTACTGGGATTTATATATAATTTATGCTCTTTTATTTATTAATCAATGTGTAAATTAAGGGTAAATTTAGATAAATTACCTCACCTGGAATTTTTGGAAGATTTTCAAGAAAAATGAGCAAAAATATCATCTAAAAGGCCAACAATCCAAAGTACTAGATCAAAACCCAAATCAAGCCCACTATTGCTTTCCATTCATAGACAACAATACAGTAGAAGCTCTCCATGCATGGACATAAACCACCATGAAGGCCTCAAGCCCCCTGTCAAATGACCATTCTTGGAATCCTTAGTGCAATTTATCTCAGTGCATGGATAACTTTAGCCCAAGCTCTTTACCCAGCTCAAACAACTAAACGGACATGATATAACTAGGCTTGATTATAACATCCTAAATTTTTTAATTTGAAAACTAATTACTAATAAAGATAAACTAGTAAATTGGCGAATTAATTATGTTAATCATGATTTTGGATTCTGAATTGACATTTTGAGTCATTGCACAATTTCATAATTAGGTTGGGGTGGAAGTAGAGTTGTCCAAGCTCAAGTGGGAGAGTTAAAATGAAATCTTGTCCATTATGCCATGCACCGCAACATGGCACAATACACCACAATGCATGGGGTTAAAAATTTCACCTTTTATAAGGAATCAAATCATGCAAATTAAAGGGAAAAGGGTGAATGCATGAGGATAGAAGGGGGAGGAAGAATTTTGTGTTAGGGTAAAGATCTTCAGACACCAAGGAGTTGTTTCCAACCTATTACCTATCAGATAAGCATAGTACCTTCATACTTTCTTATTCTACCCTACCTTCTCTTAGTTTGAAACATAGATAAACTGAATTAGAAATTTTTGAGAGGTTGTTTTCTAGTCCAATAGCTAAAAAAGGGTTATTAGAAGTTAAATTAAGGATTTGCAATTGATTTGATGGTTGATAGTTGAATTTTGGGGCTTTTGCTCAATTTTATCCTCAAGATGAAGGTTTTAAAGTGTGAAAATCTTGTATAGATGATACGGAGGTTAATATAAGTTATAGAAAGTTTGGGGAAGGTGGTTAGGACTTAAGTTTCCTAATGGAAGAAATTAGAAGCTTAAGTTAGTCTAACGGTATACTTGTTTCATGTGAAATTGACATATAGTGCTTAATATTTGTAAATAGATATGGCTCACGATTATCCTGAGTAATTGATAGTTAAAAAATGCAAAGAGTACCATAGGTAACCTTTTTAGAAATAGAAGAGTTGAGGTAATTGGATAATTTATGCTATTTGTTGATTTGTTTAACTATTTACAAGTAAACTATACAATGAAGTTTGTTATTATATATGTTAGTAGTATGAGTTAGAATTCTAAAGAGAAAAAAATGATTTTTAGAAAAATATTATATATTTCTTAAGTACCACCCTAACTAAATGATAAGAAATATTATTATAAATATGAATTGTATTATAATGATAGTACATTATATGTGTGTAAAAGCCATGATTATGATAGTGAGAGTGGGAGTCCACCTAAGGTGGAGTTGTATGTGAAATTCATATGGTCAGGCTAGCACTATAAAATATTAAATACAACAACATATGATAGACTATTATGGGACATCCAAGCAGTCATGACATGATTAGATCTCCTAAGTACTCAGAAGGGTATGGTGTAGGAGTATAAGATACCCTGATTATATGTAATAGAGGGAATCCACAGTCTAAAAGTACGATAGAACACCTTTGATTAGGTAGTTCTCTTGTGGAAGGTAAGCTCGGATCAATTTATACAAAGTTAGTCTTGTGAGTAGCCTACGGATTCAGCTAGAGGTAGATACAAAGGTTCAAATAGATAGTATGATTATTTGTGTGGCTTGATTATATAACTATATTTGTATAATGGCATGTGATTACAATAATGTTTTATTTACTTGTTTATGGTTTTACTTAGAATAGATACTTGTGAATTATTTTGGTTACTAAGACTCTATCTCATCCTGTGTTTTATTTTATAAATTTATAGACTGATAAAAATAGAGGGAAAGACTCTGGCCAAGAGTAGCGAGACTATTATTGTAAAGCCCGTATGATTTTTATGTAATGAATGTTGCAAATATTATATGTTTATATGTTGCCATAACAATGCATAAATATTTTGGTTGCACTTGCATGATTGTATAACGTGTATCTTAGCCTTGAAATGTGTATATGTGGTAAATGTGATAGGAGGGCTGAAATACTAGTGCAAGTGTATATTTGATTATATGTTTTGAATTGATGTGGTGTGTGGAAATTTAACCAAAATAAATGATTTTATATGAACATGCCAAGTGGCCTTATGTGATATGAATCTGGGAGTTTGGGTGGCCAAATTGTATTATAAATGCATGATTGATTATATAACTTCTTAATCAGGTACACATGGTCCCATTAGATGTAATTAAGGCCTTAGTTGTGACTAATGATATAAGGTTGTTATTTGAGATGCTCGGGTGTGGCAAAATAACATAAAGTAATCATTTTGCATTCAAATTTTAATTTTCAAATGAAATATTATATTAACGTGAAACTTGTGTCATTAGTTAGAGTATGAAATAGACTTCATGTACGCACTTGAAGTACTCCAATTGGATTTCATACGTAAAAATGGCATATGTCAAAAATTCATTCCAAATGAGCTCTATGACAACATTTGCTATCACATGCATCACATCGTAGGTGTGCATGTTGTGGTGCATGGCACAAAGTAAGAATTAATTCTTTATGACATATGCTGTAGCATATGGCACAAGTGCCAAAGCATATGGGCCCATTTAGGGAAAAATTACCTTTTAGCCTCTAATTCATTATATAATGTGATTTTGCATTCCTTTTTGCTTCCATTGCACATAATTACTTATAATTTGGAAATTTAAACATATTTTCTAAACATTTTGGGATCCTAACCATTTCTCAAGAATTATATTATATAATATAAACTTTATTGACTAAGATAAGCTTAGGAGTTAATGACTCCTAATTACCTTTATTATAAAAGTGTGATTATAGTTTGATTATGACAAAGTGGACATTACACTGATTGTGCACAGACATGAAGCCTAGACGTGTATCAAGTTACGATTTAATATCTAAATTAAATTCAAATAACATATTAAAGAATGAGATGATATTTAAGCATGATCTAGCCGAATTCTAAGCTAAAGAAGGGCAAGTTAATTACAAATAGACTTCTTAAAAGCCTCTAAAATCATCTAATCTTATATTTGAAGGATAGGAGATAAAGTAAGAAGTTCAAAGAAATTCTTTTGAGTTGGGAGTTTTTCATGTTCTCTTTTTGTTGGATATTGTTTATGTCTTTTAGTAGCATTTTAGTATTAACTCTGAATTTTTTCAAAACTCACAGTCAAAGTAGAGAGTAAGTTGACTAGGATGGATTTTGCTTTTTTTATTGGGCTTTATTTATTTTTCTTGTTGAACATAATTTCAAATTTTAGTAAGACTATCGAACACCCTAACAAAATAAGTAGTTTTAACCTCAATATAGTATCTAGGTCAACCTTAAGTCTTCTCTCAAGTAGGTGGCCAAAGCTTGTTAGTTAAGAAATTCAAGTATATAGTTTAATCCATTGATTGAAATTGTTATCTATTAACCTAGTGAATTGTGATTGGAAACCTAAACTAAAGTGCATGAAATAGAGATCTTCTTATCAAGTAAAAACCCTAGGAATTTTCTATTGGAAGAATCCTTGCTTTTAAAATGATTATGGCAATCTACTCATTCTTTTGCCCTTTGGCCGAAAATGTGACTACCTTAGATAACTATCTTAGGCAATTTGACTTAACTAATTCGATTTCCTAAGACCTTCATTCAAGCCCTTAGATTATCTCATTAGTCTAGCCTAAGAATTGACCAAGTGTTTAGTTGAATTTTCCCTCTCCTAGCCATGGTTTCTAGTATACTTAATCACACAACCATGTAATTCAAACATTTAATCAAACACTAACCAAACACAACTATGTAATATTAGTGCAAGATCATCAATTATTAAAAATCAAAATTACTTGCAAAATTCCATTAATGGCCCAAATAACCAGGAGCTAAAGAGGAAGAATACAAGTCAACCATACTATCTCATTACAAATATCATCATCTAAGTGTGATTCTTAAGCCAAAATGAACCACAATTTAACTAGAATCATAATACATCAATTCAAATTAAACAAGATGAGATTCGAATGAGCTTAGCTAAGTATGATCTTTAATGTTCCTCTCCATCATCTCCTTCCTTGGATTCCATCAAGAATTTTGGTAGAAATCATAATTTTCATCTTGCCTTCAAAGAACTCGTATAAGTTGAATTCGAGCTCTATGAAAATGGCAATCCAAGACTTCAATCCTCTATGAAATGTGAAGGGATATGGGTCAAACTATGAAAGGAAGAGAATGGTGGAAGAGATTTAGGAAATTGATGGTTGGATGTGAGAGAGTAAGGATTGACCGAATTGAAGTTTGAAGGAGAACAATGAAAGAACACATGAACAAGCAAGAGAAAATAAGAGAATAGAATGGGTGTGTTTTAATTTGAATTGTTAAGTCAAAATGGCATGCAAACTTGTTTGCTTCTACTCCTTAAATGAAAAAAATAAAAGAAAATAAAATGAAAATGCAAGTGGATCCAAGTTATGCAAAAGAGGTTTACTATGTGGCATTCTCTCATTGGCTTGTAAATGAATCCAAAGTATGTCAACTTCATCCCATACTTCATCAACAATTTAACTAGACCTACTTCCACCAATTGTAGCCATAACATGCCTCAAATGATCAATTTACCCTCCTTGAAGCCTTGGCACATTTTCCCAATTGATACAAATGTGAACATGTCACTTATGTCACAAAATACACATAATTCAATTTAATAAAATGCGACATCATAAAATCTAATTAAAATGAAGTTTTGCATTCATATTTAAAAAGGAGAAATTATTAAAATTATCCATGTGAATGGTGCAATAAAGCTATCTAAAACACACACAAATGCAAATCCAAAACTAGGTCAAATAGACACACTTGAGACAGTCAATAAAAAGTGTTGACTTTTATTTAATTACTCCTAAACTAAAATAAAGGAAAAATTACATATAGGTGTATGGAGTAGATTATTCACAAATAAGTCCCATGAAATTTAGAAACCACAGCCAAGTCCTTTTAGACCTAAGTATAATTTGAAATAGGCTACCAAAGAAAAATAATACCCCAATTAAACAAATATTATATCAATTGAATAATTAATTTATAACTACTTCATCAAAAATTTATAACTATAAGTTTAGCTTTTTACAACTATAACTTTGCATATCCAAAAGTTAAACAATCATGTAATACTAACAAAGTTTAACATTAATTATTTGCAAAATTTATAACTATAGTCTTAACTTTCTACAATTGCAACTTTAAATATTAAATAGTTTAAAATGATCAATTTAATTATTGGACATATGAAATTATAATTGTAAAAAGTTAAATTATAATTGTAAATTATTTGACTGATGTAATATATACTTGTTTAATGGGAGAATCATTGTATTTTTATTTAAATTTCAAATTATACTCTTGTCCCAAGGGACCTAATTGTGGTTTATGAATTTCACAGGATTTATTTGTAAATAAGTCAACTCCACAAGACCTATATGTAATTTTCCCTAAAATGAATTAGTAAAACTAATTTGACCACTTTTTTATGCACTTGAAATACATTGTTTTAATTTTTCTTATATATTTTCTCAAAAGTTTTTTTTGGACTAAAATACACTTACTACAAAAAATCTAAACACTTAAGCAAATTTCCAAGTCCAATGCAATACGTGTGCATTTTGAGATAATAACACATGATTAATGATCCTAATTAGCATAGAAAAGGGTGTAATAAATGAGTTATATAAATTCTTCCACACTTACCTTTTGCTATCTAGGAAAAATCATATGAAATAGAATCCCATAAAATAACAAAACAAATAGAAAACAAACAAATGTTCAAAATTATCAAATCAAAAATTAATGAGTCTTCACTTATCCACTATCAATTCAATTGAAATAGAGAAAGAATCTAGTACTTCATAAACATGTCTTTTATCAAAAGTCCACTTCAATAATAACCTCACAAGGATAATATATGAACTCATCTCTCAAGTGTATAGGATATATATATATATATATATATTACTTAAGTTCATTTAACAAATCACCCAATCATACGCTTGTAATTTTTCTACATTTCCACTATTACATAGCAATTGCAGTATGAATCAAGAGGACATTTTTTGGGTTGTAATATGGCTTAAGAAAGAATATCTATAAATGTATTTGAGAAAGCAAATGTTAGGCACAAGTAATATGCCAAGTTTGAAATTTACCTATCAATCCACAAGACATAAAGTAGTTCAAATAGGTAAAAATCTGTTCAATAAAATAACAAGCACTAATGAAACAAAAGGTTTTTTGTATAAGCTAAGTAACTTTTTTTTTCAAATATTTTTTTTTCTTTTCCCACTTCTTTTCTTTTGATCTTTCTTTTGCTTTTCTTCTCTTTTGATAATACCTTCTATATTTTTTTTTCTTTCCTCAATCTTTCCTCAACATATATATTTTTTCAATCATTTTTCTTTAGCTTTTGTTTCTTTTGTTTTTCTCTTCCTTTTCTTTTGAAGTTTCTCTAGTTTCTTTGAAATAACCCTTTCTTCTTTACAATGAATAAAATGAAACAAGACAAAACTTTATCTTTTTGAGTCTAAATCATGTTAAGCATCTTGAAAAGTATAAATGAGTAACATGCATTCCTTGAGAAATAAGGGTATAAGCAACATTTAAAAGAATTAAACAAAAGGCTCAAAGGGGTTAAACAAAGGATAATCATTTCAAGGTTGGCCTTTTGGGTCTCTAGCTCAATTTATATGAATGCTTCTATCATTTCCATCAATAAGTGCAAGATGTAGCCTTAATAAGAAAAGAGACAAGTTCTAGAGGGTATATTAACTAAGAAAACAAATCACACAAGGGTGTATAGGCTCTTTTAAACAAGGGTAATTTACTACTCATATCTATTTACTCAAGATAAAGACAAATTCACTTCTCAACTATTCCAACTCTATAGCAATTTCCTATCAAGTTTCAAGGATTTAAATAAAAAAATTCTTTCATGAACAACTTCAAGAAAAACAAAAACACACAAAACAAATTTTTTTTCAAAAAATTTTCCAAAACCAAAAGAAAATAAATAAAAATATTTTTGTCTCTCCCCCACACTTAGATTATGCATTGTCCTCAACGTATACATAGACTCATTATATGACAAAGTAGTATCAAAATGAATACATGTATGACAAAAGTGAAAGTTCATAATTTTTTTAACATAAACTAAATAAATCGAAATGAATTGAAAAACAAAGGAAAATAAATTCTAATTTTTCCTACTAGATTGATCTTCCCCTCACTTAAACTATACTCAATTATCAAATAAATCAATTAAAGCAAGGTAAAAGCTTAAGATTAGAGAGATACAACCTTTTTATGATGGCTCAAAAGTATGTTTGGCATATCCATCCTCTTCAGCCTCTTTGTATAATCTACATAAGTGGCCATTGATTTGCCAAGTAGACCATATGGCTTCATCCTTGAGTTAGAGTACTCTATAAGAGAACATCTTAATCATCACATATAGTCTTTGCCATTTAGATATGAGTTTTGAATGTTTGTGGATGAACCTTGTCTTGCAAACAAGTACCAAGTTCCCAACCTTAAAGGTATTTAACAAAATCATTTTATCATCAAGGACTTTGTTTTTTTTTTTTATACAACCTTGAAGACTCATGGAAATCAAGTCTTAATTTCCCTAACTCTTACATTTGCAACAACCTATCCTTGGCTGAGCCTTCATAATTCAAATTCAACTTCTTGATTGCCCAAAAGGCTTTATACTCAATCTTAACTGAAAGGTGACAATTCTTGCCATAGACCAACTTAAATGGAGACATCCCAATAGGAGTCTTATAGGCTATCCTATATGCCTACAAAGCATCATCTTGTGAAGTAACTAATCTTTTCTATTTGTTTGAACAAACTCTATAAAGATTGACTTGATTTCTCTATTTAATACCTCTGCTTGCTCATTTGTTTATGGGTGGTAAAGTGTAGACACTTTGTACTTCACTCAATATTTACACAAGAGATTGATCATGAGTTTTTTGCAAAAATGGCTCCCTTGATCAATAACCAAAGCTTTTGGCACACCAAACCTACAAAAGATATTAGATTTTTGAAACTTAAGCACCATTTTAGCATCATTAGTCTTAAAGGCCATGGCCCCTATCCATTTACTCATATATTCAACTCTAAGAAAAATGCATTAAAAGCCAAAAGATAGGAAGGGGTCTATAAAGTAAATGTCCCATACATCAAACAATTCACAAAACAAAATGGATTATTGAGGCATCTCATGCCGTATGCCTTAAATCGCAAGTTTTTTACATTTTAAGCAAGCTTTACAAAAATCATAAGCATCCTTGAACAAGCTAGCTAATACAACTCATAATCCAACACTTTTTTAGAAGCCTTATTTATACTAAAATGCCCCCCACATATATTTGGATGGAAGAATTGACAAATTAAGGGAATATCATGCTCATCAATACAATGCTTAAGGACTTTATCATTGCACCTTCTCCACATGAAGGGTGGATCTCACACATAGTAGTTAGACCCTCTTTTCAACTTTTCACTTTGAAATCTAGAGAAATTTGGAAGAAAAAAATCCACATTCAAGGTAATTACCAATAAAAGTATATCATGGCCAATAAGAGGACACACCACACAAACCTTCATTTGGGAACAAATAACATTCATGAGAGTTAAGTTTAGAGTTTACCAAATAATCATCCAACCAATGTAGTCAAGAGAGGTTGTCGACCATATGGTTTGTAGAGCCATTCTTGTCTCTTATCTCAAGGTCAAACTCTTACATGAGAATGACCTATTTAATCAACCTTGGCTTTAAGTCTAGCTTCTTCATCAAGTATCTTATAGTTGCATGGTCACTAAATACAAAAAGTAGGATTGAAATTTGTTAAGTACAAATACAAAAGCATAATGCTCTTTTTCAGTGGTTATGTAGTTAATTTATGTACTATCCAAAGCCATAGATGTGTATGCAATGACATATGAAATTTTCCCATCCCTTTGCCCAAGCATAATACTCATAGACAAATTAGATGCATCATATAATAGCTCAAAGTGACTAATTAAGAGATATCAAAATTAGAGAAGATATACAAATGTCTTTTAAAGAATCAAAACTTTTTCTACACATATCATCAAACACAAATGCAACATCTTTTTAAAGCCTCGATCAAAGGCAATGCTATTTTCACTAACTCCTTTAATGAATCTCCTATAAAAATCAACATGTCCTAAAAAGGATCTCAAATCTTTCGCATAAGTAGTGTATGGGAATGAAACAATCACATCTACCTTAGCTCTATCCACTTCTTTACCCTTAAGAGAAATCAAATAACCCAAAACAATGCCCTTATCCACCATAAAACAATATTTTTCAAAATCAAGTACAAATTTCTTTTCAATGCACCTACCAAGCACTTTATCCACAAAATGCAAGCATGAATCAAAGGATTCACCATAAACTTTGAAATCATCCATAAAGACCTCCATGCAATTTTTAATAAAATCATAAAAGATAGACATCATGCATCTTTAAAAATTTTTAGGTGCATTATAAAGACCAAAGGGCATTCTCCTATAAACAAAAGTACCATAGGGACATGTAAAGGTGGTCATGTCTTTATCACTAGGAGCTGTGAGAATTTAAAAGTACTCACTAAACCTATTAAGGAAGTAATAATGAAACATTAAAGCTAACCTCTCAAGCATTTGGTCAATAAAAGGCAAAGGAAAATAGTTCTTCCTAGTCATATTATTTAGGTTTATATAATCTATTCACATTTTCTATGAATTTTGGATTCTAGTATAGACAATCTCTCCTTCTCTCATTCCTAATCAAGTGATTTGTCTCTTTTTAGGCATAACTTAGGTTGGAGAAACTAGGGCTGCACAAAAGACTAGATGGTACTAGACTTCAGCCTAACCTGAAGTCTGGTCTCTTTCATAAAAAGGACTAGATTAGGCAACATGTAGTCTAGTCTTATCTAGTAATAACTCAAATATTAACAAGATTGGACTTGGTCTATTAGACTAAGAGACTATTCTTATTAGTTCAGTACTCATTTAGCTATATTTTTACTTTTTCTTCTATAAGAGGCAATAATTTATTTTAACCTAATAAATTCAATTAAAATAGTAAGATCACTTCTAATCATAATAAATCCAAAATAATTTTTAGCAAGAAAAAAAATATTTCAATTATAATCTAAATGATTTAAATTTATAACTTCAAGAAAAAAAATACTCAACAAACTTCAACAACACTACATTACAACAATAACTTAGAAACAAACTCAACAAATTTTTATTCAATCATCTCTTTAGCATAAATTACACTTGAAGCATTTGTCAAAAAAAATTAATTATAATTATATTAAATAAATTAATAAGAATGGATTGGACCAAGTGGTACAGATATCTAGTCTCCTATCCAATCTAACTTAAAAAAATAGTCTAGTTTTTTTAGTCCTAAAAGACCAATGTTTATAAGGACTGAATAGGACAAGACCATCTCAGGTTGGATTAAGTTGAACAGGACTGAAGGACTTTTGCACAGCCTTAGGAGAAATCCATTCACTATCAACGATGGGGTATATGATCCTTACACCTAAACAACTCTACCACTTCTTTCTTTACAAAATCTATAATTAATGGGTAGAGTCTCCTTTGTGCTTGCCTAATAGGTTTAGCATTATCTTCTAGAAAAATTTTGTGAGTGCACATAATAGGATCAATCACTAAAATATCAACAAGAGTTTGACTAATAGCAAGCATATTTTTTCTTAAAACATCAATAATGCATTTTCTTTCTCAAAAGATAAAGAGTTAGATATTATTACTGAAAGCTTCTTATTTTTAAGAAGATATACATACTTGAGAGTGGATGGAAAAAGCTTCAATTCCATGGTTGGTGGTTCCATATAAGAAGGAATGAGCTTCTTCAACTCTAAATTAGTCTTTAATCTCATGACTTTTCCTTTATCTTTAAGCTTGTCCTCAATGCTTTGTATGATATGCAAGGCCTATATTATTTTTTAGGAAAATTTACCTTTCTCAAGCTTGGAAATCTTTAGAACATCAAGCCTTTTTGGAGTGTATGAGCTTTTAGCTATGTCACCTACAAAATAAGGAGAAATAATTTTCTCTTGATTGAGCAATCAAAGAAGTCAAGTCAAAAGCATCAAAAGATATATTAGGAAGGTCACTACCATCAAGCAAGAATTCCTTAATTTCAAGACAAATCCCACATGCATAATCACTAATGCAAAAACAAGGGACATGTGGCGCAACTATGGATAAGAGAGAATTATCATGATGTATCAAAGAGAAACCATACATCTCACAAGCATTATCCAAAAAGACATTAATTGCATTTACACCTAAGAGTGAGTAATCCTTAAATGGGTGCTTCATTACTTTAGAGATATTAAAAGTAATATGCTCATCACCATATCTAAGTACTAACGACCCTTTTTTCATGTTAATTAAGGCATGGATTATTCTCATAAAAGGTCTACATATGATAAGAATGCCATCCCTACTACCTTGCTTAAACATGTCCAACATATAAAAATCAACTAGGAATAGCAAGTCTTTCACACAAACAATCAAATCGTCAATAATACCATGTAGTTTTCTTAAAGTCCTATCCATTAATTAGCATATCATTAAGGTTATATGCATGCAATCAAGCTTCGAAGAAGCATATATAGATAAAGGCATAATAATGATAGCCACCTAAAGATCAATCAAAGTAATAGAAAATATGGTATTTTCTATCTTGCATGGTATGGTAAATGAACTCAGATCTTCACATTTAATTTTCAATTAAGGTTTAATTATTGCACTAATAGAAGAAGGAAATTGAACCCTAGCATTATATGTGAATTTTCTCTTATTAGTGCAACAACTTTTGAGAAATTTTCCCTACTTTGAAAAGTTTTTTGTCACATCCTCGATTTTCAACTTAGAAATTTGAGTGTTTAAAAAGGATGATTTGGTCAAAATAAGAGATTTATGATTAATAATGCTTATGGGACACTAACAAAGTTTTTAGAAAACCTTAGAATGAGTTAAGATGGAGTATAAATCAATTGGGCTCAGGTAAGAGATCAAACTAGCATATGGCACTTACTGTGTCATGTGCTGCAACGTATGCACTATACGTCATGGTGCACAACTATTTTCTAGGTTAAATCATATGTAAAACGCATTTGACTTCAAAGAGTGAAAAAGAAGGAACAAGAGAGAAAGGCAATAGAAGAGGATCAAGGTCTATTAAGGCATGACTTTAGGAATACATTAAAGGCAACACAAGCTTGAACTATTATTGGGTAAGTTTCATTTCCCCTTTCCTTCCCTATTACATAAATTTCTATGGTTTTAGGGCAATGTGGGGGTTTGATTCATATTTTCTTAGGTTTTAACCAAACCTATTAGCTTAGTTAAGATCTTAAAGAGTTAAATCAAGTTTTTAAACCTAGGTTTATGAGTTTTATAGTGATTTAAAATTTTTTGTTAGGATTTGGATGAACCTTAAAGTTTTGAAACAATGTAGGTAAAGAATTAGTGTTATTAGTGTGTTTGAGTGTCAAATAGAATAAATAAAATGTGTTGCAAGTATTGATGGTATTAAAATAAGATTTTGGGTATAGTAAGTACCCAAAAGTATGCTAAAAAGGGGTTAATTAGAGTGTAAATTGATTATTATCGTTAAATCATGTAGATTATATATTACTTGAGTATTGTTATGCGTGTGGACCTTGTGGAGCACATATTTAGACCACGATAACTCTTTTTGTGATAAAAAGAGTTGAGGTAATCAAATAATTTGCTCTATTTGATTAAGTGCTTAACTGTTTGTGAATAAATATGTAATTTGCATACATGTGTTTTGAAAGCGTTCGCATATTACAAAAGGAGAATTTTGTGCATTTGAAATGATTTTAAAACAATAAATTTATGAAAGTTGCTTATATGAGTAATTTATGGTTTTAATACAAGTATATAATAATTATGAGAAATGTGAGCATGATCATGATAGGAGGTAAGAGTTCTCCTTAGTGCCCATATGGGGTACAATGTTAGAGATTTATGTCCTTAGCATCAGTGTGACATGGTGTTAAAGTAATGACACCTTGAATCATATATGATAAGGGGAAATTATAGTTTGGATGTGTGATAGGATACCTTTGGCTGGGTGATCTTACCACTGAAGGTGTGCTTGGGCCAATATGCATGAGTGTATGGTTCAAAAGAGCCTTTGGTTTTAATAGGGCTGATATGGAGGTTGGGTGGCAAATGATCATGCTAGAATGAAATAACCTATGATTATGGAAAAGTTTATGTTTGAATATGCTAAACAGGTATTTTGACATATATGAGTTTTACTTGCTTATAGTTGTGCACGCTAATTAATAGTTATGAATTATTCTATTATTGAAATGTTTATCTCACCTTGTGATCATATTTTACACGTAAGGGCTCTAATAGGGGCAAAAGGAAGGAAAGGACTATCGAGAATTGAAGAGCTTTATTTGTATAGCTTTTCCCTTTATGTTTTGGTATTATAACAAATGGCTTATGATTTCTATGACAACTTAAGATCACTCATTGTTTTGTATTCACTTGCATGAGAATTATGATGTATGGGTGTGTATCTTGACTTAAAATGATATATCTATATTGAAACTATTGTGAGAGGTTGAGATATTAGTGCAAATGACATGTTTGTGTTGTTTATGCATTGGATTGGTCAAAATGATATTTATGGTGAATTATAGATACCCTTTTGAATTCATTGTGGAATTGAGATTTTGGTGGTTAATTTGTGTTTGGATTGTTGTTAAAGTCTTGTAATTTCTCTATTAGGTTATTTGTGGTCTATTTGAGTTGGTCCAAGTGATTCTATAACTTTTGGCACCAGTTTGTGGGTTATAGACACTTTTGTATATGTTTTGAATAAAAACAAACAAACCAAATTGGGTTCAGGTATTCAACTTTTGAATGGATAAATGTTTAGGTATGTGGTTAGTACCAATAGCTAGAGGGCTCAAAAAGCTACGTGTGAATACTTGAATCACTAAAATCAAAGGTCGGATGGCAAAACGACATACTCTAAAAGTTAGCTAGAGGAACTGTCATAACAGGTGCTGTCATGACCCCAAAAGTACATCGTGGCACACGACAAGTACACTACAACATACTATATAAAGGGGAAAAAGTTTTCTTTATGCCATCTACTGCGATAAGTGACACCTGCGCCACAGCAGATGGGACCTTTTCTGGACATTTTCTAGATGTGTCCCTTGTAATTAAGTGACGATTCTGGTTTTTATGCTTATGCTACCTTATTTAACTTGCTTTAAATCATTGTTTGAGCTCAACTATTATTTTCAAATGGTTTTCTTATGATCCTAATATTTAAAATAGTAATTTCTAAACCATTGGGTTATGATGACTTTTACTTAAGGATTTTAATTAATCTTGATTATCACAACAATGTCATTAGAGTGTTCTTTTGGTAATGTCAAAGCAGACATTACACCCACATCTAGAGAGGAACATTTACTTAAATTTTATTAACCTCTTTGTCATAAACTCCTTTTACTTGATTGTTGATCAATTAGGCTTGATGGAATGGACATTTCCTCACTATTTCTTGCTCTTTATTGGCCTCAACTTCATTTTTCTCCTCCTAAACCAAATATGGAATTTTAACTGTGGCATCTCCTTCGCACTTTTATGGTGGTATTTTCATCTCAATCTCCTTAATATTCTCCTCTTCATCATCCCTACATAAAGAAGCATTAATAGCACTAGAAGAAGCTTGAAAAGACAAATTATTATACAAGGAATCATTAAGTTTGGCCTTAGCTTTCCCCTTTCTTTGAGCATTGCCACAAGTTTCACCCACTTTCTTATGATTTCTTAGAGTTATGGCATTAATAGTTAACTGTGCTACTTGAAAGTATAAGTTCTCATGCATTATATGAATTAACAAGACTAGTAAGAATACTCATTTGAAAAGATAAGGCATTAACTTTGTTACTCAAATTCTCATATTTTTCCCTAATATTATCAAACATTCCCTTACATATGGAGTTCATATAAATCATTTGTTTAGCTAAAAGTTGCATATCATTAAAATTACTAAAAGGAGATTCAATAGGGACAATCTGCTTATTAGAGTTTGAGTTAAAGGCATTACCTCTTTGTTGATAAGAGTTAGAATTACCACCTTATAGGAAATTAGTGTCTCATCCAAAAGCATTTGAAAATGCACCTCTTGATTGAGTCTCTTACAAAACTCACTTGAGTTAGCATAGGAAAAATTGAGATGATTCCTCCAAGAAGAGTTGTATGTATCCAAAATTCCCTTGATTCCCTCTCCTATTAAATATAGCATTAACTCGAATATGCTCAAACTTAATAGGGCAATTAGACTCGATATGCATGGGAGAATCACAACATGTGCATGAATAAGGAACTAGAGTGTGAGCTTATGTAATGAACTTGATTCAATTGTGGAGCCAACATCTTACCAATTTTTATGGCCAAGAGCTCTAGTTGATTGTCATCCAATGTGCTTAAGACCAAATTGAATTCCCTATCACTTATACTATATTGAGCACCATTGGTAGCCATTTTGTCTATTAATTCTAAAGCCTTAATAGGCATCAAGTCCATTAGTAAAACCCCAATAGTTGTATTTATATTGACCTTATCCTTTTCAACAAGTCTCTCATAGAAAAATTGTACAAGGTTCTCACTAAAAATTTGATTATGTGTGTACTTAGTAAGTCTTTGTCTGATATTCATAAAAAGACTCATCAAAACCTTGTTCAATTATTCCCAAAAAATCATACAAGTTAATCAATAGCTTTGGAGAATCGGAATTTCCTCTAGATGACCTTGTAAGCTTCTAATACTCTTATAAAGCTTTGTTCATGAGAAAGTGCCAAATAAAATGTCTCCGTATGTGGATGTAAACTATAAGGAAGACCTGGAACCTTTTGTCACACAGCCATCTGTGGAAACCTACTCTGTAATTCTTCTCCATGTATGGACAACTTTAGCCTTCATCTTTCACTCATACATGAACAACCATATGGAGAAGGGAGATTTGACCTTCACTTGCACATGGACATAATATAAACTAGCACGAAGATGAAGCCCAAACACATGGCTACCTCTGATTTAATATTTAAATTAAGTTAAAATAAGATATTAGCATATCAGATAAGATTTAGATGTGATATAAACATATTTTAGGCTAAAGGTGGATGGAATAATTATAAATAAACCTTCTAGAAGCCTTTTAAAGAACCTAATCTCATATCTGAAAGTTATAAGGCAAAGTACAAAATCTAGAGGAATTCTTCTGTTGAGAGTTTTCCTTCTTCTATTTTCTTTTGATTTTGTCCATGTCTTTTATTTAAAATATTATTATCAACTTTATGAGTTATTTTGATTTTTCTCTTTTTATTTATTTTTTCATTTTTCTCATTGAACATTATTTCTTGCCTATGAGAAGTTTTATTTATTTACATTTATCTCTCTTACTTGAATTCCTTATTATATGGACGGTTGCTATATAATCTGTCTATAGGTTATTTGATGAACTGGGAGGTGAAGAATTAACTTAAACTTAGAGAGACAGATTCAAGTAAATGAATTAGAGATAATTTAGGATATGTCGTGACTTTGATCATAGCTTAATGGTTTGTTTATAGTCTCAATAGGATTAGTGAGAGGTAATTCAATCATAGATAAATTCACCCTAATATATTGAGAGGAAATTAGGATACCTTAGGAATGATTGTCACAAAAAATAAAGGAAAAATAAATAATTATTAGAATAAGCCATTTTAATATGTGAATCCTGATCCCTATTACTTGTATGATAGATTTAGTTCATAGTTTATTATTACTATTATTTATTAACATTATTTATTAATTGTTAAATTTATTTTTTTAAGCTATTCATTTATATAAAATAACAAAGTTACTACTTTCCTCTAGATTTGACTCTTAGAATACTCTAGGAACTATTACTTCATAGTATTAAACCATTTATTTTAATGATTATTACAAAGCAATAGAAAGTGGTTTGTTACTTATATTGATCAATATTATAATTATTAATTGGCAAAACCTCTAAAAGCATGAAGAACGAGAGAAGACTTAGACTTAATAAGTGTATTTATTTATTTCCTTTCTTAGATATCAATGTGAAAACTATTAAGAGGAAAATCATGAGTTGAATGGTAAGAATGCATCACATTAGAACATGTCATTAGCTTATAAGTCCAAGAACCTCATTGTCAAACATTTAGAATGCATTTGAGCTTTAGAGTCTAATTCATGCTTAACCTAGTATAGGCACATGTATGAATCATCCATCCCTAATACATCTTAGGACATAATGGATCCAATTCAATATTGATTTAAGATTGTTACTCTTTTGAATTAGACTTTAGAAGCTTTGTCTAACATTTTAAGTCAATTCACTTGTGTCCTAAACTAGACGCATACATGTTTGAGCCTTCAGTGAAGGCAAATGTTCTAAGTTTGGCTAGAACATGCTTCTCTCAAGTTTGAGCACATGCTTGAATATTTAAGGTCTGATGTTATAAGAGGAGCTTAAAAATAAGCAAGTCAAGGGATCCTTTATTTCAAACAGAAGGAGTGACATCTTGACTGATCCTACAAGAAAATAAGAGCATCCTGGCCGTATTAGAGAAGTTGGGGGTAGGATAGGCATAAAGGCCATCTTTGGTGCAACACCTGACATGACTAAGGAATGATCATTAAGGAGGATTTGGAGGCAATGCTGGCTACTATGAGGGTGAAGGCAAAAGCATCAACTTACAAACCCATTCTCCTGCCCCTCAACATAGTATAAAAGGGAGCTATTATGTTGATTGGAGGGCACTATAAGTCCTACCTTAGGTGATACCTGTGAGCTATATTTGAAGGATCTTGATAGATGTTTAGTAGCATGTGGCAGCATTCATAACTTGGGGCTAACTATCCACCACATGCCAATATAAAATAACTAAATCAAGATGGTGGTTGAGGAGTTTGTAGTTACTTATGCCATTATGCCACTTCTCACTAAAGAGGTCAAGATTTTTGGGGAGGTAAAGAAGACATTTATCCTTTATCCAAGGAGACTTGTTCACATGTTTGAAGTCAAGGTAAGTGTAATTATATTTTTTTTACTTGGATTTTTTACCTTTAAATATTTTTTATTGATTTAAAATTATTTTGCAGATAGCTCCCTCCAATCAAGTGGTTCCCTAACCTTAGCCCCAGTTATAGTTGACTTGGATGCAATAATATATTCTGATAGCATATGATAAAACCTTTAAGGTAATAATTTTTTCAATGGATGCAGTGGTTGTTGGGAAAAAGTATGTAGATGTCAAGGTTAAGAGAGGGGATTTGATGTGAATGCTGAATGATTATCAACTCACCTTATCGCAAAGGTAATTGTGGTTAATGTAAGTATCTTGTCTAAAATTAATATAATAAAACAATTCAGCTAATTTGCATCTAATATTATAGGTATATCCATTATAATTAGGTGTCACCAGGCGAAGATAACAAGTTTGGATTGCTTTTCTAAATTCACACTTAAGAGTTTAGAAACACTCCTGAGCTGAGACATGAATATATATATATATATATATCAGAGGTTCTCAAAAGGGAAGGAATGCTATTTTACACCATATATCCCCAAGTAAGAAAAACTTTACATTTCATTATAATTCAAATTTAAATTTGCTTTCTTTAACTCCCATTAATGTTTTTCTGCAGTGGCCATGTAATGTTTGCCTTAACATTACCAGAATAACACTCTTACATGCTATTATGATAACTAGGATTAAATAAAATTTCAAGTTCAAGTAAAAGTTATCACAACCAAGAGTTTAAAATAAAATAAGCTAAAATAATGAGATCCCCAGAAAACCCTTTTTAAAATATTGTTTGAGTCAAACTGTAGTTGAACATTAGTTAAATATAAATACAAAAGCATGAAAATCAAATAGCCTTCAAAACAAGTTGAAACAAGCCATTTCTCAAAAAAATTTGGCCCGTCCGCCGCAACACAAGCCACGCCTAATGCAACAGATGTCATAAAGGGAAGAGTCCCTCAGGAGGCACTTACGCCACGGCACAACTACCATGCGCTGCAGCGCACGCCTACTATCATGACAACAGACAGCACTTCAAACTTTCAGGGTGTGCCATTTCGCCATCTGACGTCTTATTTGAGTGGTTTAAGTATCCACACAAACCTCTTTGAGCTCTCTAGCTAATGGCACTAGTCTCATAGTCAAATAATTATCCATTAAAAAGATGAACATCTGAATTCAAAATGATTTATTTCTACCTCAAAACATACATAAAGGTATCCAACTCACAATGCCAAATGCCATTAGCCCTAAAGACACTTTGACCACCTCAAATGGACCACCCACAACATAACAAAACAATCATATCACACAATTAAGCATTCACACTCAAAATGACCATTAAACCCCCATTTAGCAACAACTCAAAGGGTAGATAAAATTTATCACAGATATCAATTTAGTCATTTTGGCACATAAATCATTTCAAATATATCACTTATAATTGTATCTTGGCCAAGCACACTCACTTAATCCACAACATCAACCTTGAACTACGATAGGTACATTTATCACAAAATTCATACGAGTGATAACCAAAATAGTGACATGATCCTAGGTTGGCATAATATTATAATAATATTCGTTACAAACCTAAAAGAGAAAAGGGAAGAGCTATACAACAATGCTCTTCACTATTTAATCATCCCTTCCTTTCCCTTACCCTACCGGAGCTCTCACCTATAAAATGTAACCATGGGGTGAGATAAACATCTCAGTAACAGAATAATTTACTACTCTTAACTAACATGCACAACAATAAGAGAGTAAAGCTATTAAACTCTAAAATATAATTTTAGTATATTATAACATACTCTTTTCCATGAACACAAATCATTTATCACTAGCATGATCATTCTTCCATCCAAGCCTCCATATTGCTCTGGCTGAAACCATAGGCTTTTGAACTAAGTACACCTCCACAATGGTCCAAGCTTACCTTTGGTGGTAGGATCACCTGGCCAAAAGCATCCTATCCCACTTCTGAACTATGGTTTCCCCCTATTTTACATGAATCGGGGTGTCGTTACTCTAATATTACATCACTGATGCTAAGAAGCATAACTCTCCAATGTCGTATCCCACATGAATACTAAGGAGAAAATCTCCAACAACGTGCCTCACTAGACACTAAGGAGATACATGACATATAGACTTTCACTACTCCTTCCTACAAGAAAACTTCTATCCCCTAACATGATTATGCTCACACTCATCATATATATCACATATACATTTCAAATTTCTCAACCAGTCCATATAAATTTTCACCATTCTTATCGTTTGTAAATAGTTTTTTATGCATAAAACCACATTTCATAATATATAAGGTTATCTAATCTCAAGTAATAAATTTAACATATCTACTCACAGATGGTTAAACAATATAATCAAATAGAGTTAATTATTTTGTTACCTCAACCCTTTATCACACAAAAGGGTTATCGTGACTTAACGTTAGCTCTACACAATTTATATTCATGATAAGCTTGAGCAATACTCAATCTACACAATCAAGTGACAATCATTAATTATCACTCTAGATAAACCCCCAATTTTCTAGGTTCTAAGTGTCCATAACACCCAAATTTCTTATCTAACCACACCGACCATTTTAAAACACTCTAACCATCCTATTAAACATTCCAACACACTAAATTCATCATCTAATTCTCCATATTGTCTTAAAACCTTCATATTATACCTAGGATTCGTCTAAACCCTCAAAAAAATTTCAATTCACCATAAAAATCATAAACTTAAGGTTAGAGGATTGATTTAACTCTCTAAGATCTTAAATAAACTAATGGGTTTGGTCAAAACTCAAAGGAACTAAAATCAAAGCCCTCATTGTCCCACCAGTCTAGATTTTTGCATAAAGAGGGAGAAGAAAAAATATGGAACTTACCCAATAATGATTCAAGCTTAAAATACTCCTAATGTGGCCTAAGGATCGTGCCCTAATAGACCCTAGTTGGTTTCCGTCGCCTTCTCACAATATCTCTATTTCTTTCTCTAATTTTCAGTCTATTTTTTGCATTTGATAAGTACTGATTTTGCACGTGCACTATGGCACATTGACACGTACACCGCAGCACATGGTACAGAATATCACACAACAATTTAAACTCCCTTTCGTGCCATGGCCTATTTAAACATCGACCTAGCCTTCTCCTAAAGCTATCTAAGAATTTAAAAACTATATTAGTCTCTCATAAACCTCATTAATCAATAATTTATCTAAAATGACCAAATTACCCTTGGAAATATTGACAATTCCTAATTGAAAAACCTAATATGTTACAGGCCATTAGCAATTGGCACTCCTTTTTAAAATTTTTTAAAAACTTTTCCTAACTAAAAAGATGATGCGAAGTTTAAAACAAATTATGTACAAATTGGTAAGTAAGAAATGAGTTTTTGAATGAAAAGAAGAATAGACACAAATGATTTATTCTAGTTCAGCCAATCACTCAACCTACTCTAGTCCTCAAGATCACACTTGAAAATGAGTGTACATATTCACTTTGCCTCACTATTATGTGAAACATACTTGGGAAACTTCTAAATTAAGCTTGAATAGCTTGTTTAGTGTCAAGGCTCACTTTAAGTCAAATTGAAAGGCTAATGAGTGTTTTATTCATTCAAGTGTGGACTCAATAAAATCCAAATGTGGACTACTACTTAGGCATACTTCAAGATAACACTTAGGATTAATCAAGCATGGATAAAAACATCATCCAAATATAAATCAAATTACAAAAGCTTATCTAAGATATTTCTCCATACTAACCTACCAATCATGCATGGACACAATTATGTCTAAACACAAACTAGCATATAGTGCTATGTCTTCACTCCTAATGCTCTAATTCAAGCCAGGTCCAATTATAGTTTAAGCTAGAATGAGATCCTTTAAGTCTTATATGCACATAGAATGATCAAGCATGCATGGGACACTTGTAATCTAAACGTAGATGGAACAATGTGAATTATAAGTACAAGTAAACATGTGTCAAACACACATGATATATCTTGTCTTTACATCGATGAGATATTTAGCCTAAAAGACTTATGAGCCTATGAATTTTTATATGAAGCATTCCTACTTCAAATCATGTTTTTGCTCTTAATTAGTTTTCACAAATTTATCTAAGAAAAGAATAAAATAAATGCAACCTATGAAAACCCTTTTTCTTTTCTTGATTCTTCTTTCTCTTGATTGTAGCATGCTTATGTTGATTTCATTCTTTGTTTCTTCATGCTCACTTCCATTTCTTCGTGTGCAGCATGCTTGAGATAATTTCATTAAGAGTTCTTCATGAATACTCTATGTTCTTATGGTTTTTTCACTTGATTTATTATATTCGATATGCACAAGTAGAAAATACTTTTATGTTAGTTTTTTTATCAAAAAATACTTAGTTCAACACTTACCATGAAAAGCAATACCACTCTCTTCTTATACTCCCTTCACTATAAAGTAGGGAAGGATTTGAAGAAAATGATGGACCAGTAAGTATCTATTTGCTATAAAGTGTTATTTATCATGTTTAACTAGTAGTCATTGACTTTTTAATTTTGCTGATAGGGTTATGAGGACATACTAGTATGTCGAGATGTGGAAGCACACCCATAACATTAAAGACCTTATGTGGATCACACCAAAGGTAAGAGTATATTTTTTTAGAGATAAGCCTACTTGCTTTTTAAAAAATACTCATTTTTATTGTTCTTTTATAGAGTTGTACACATCTAAAGAAATCTCAATTATGTAGCTTGTATGTCAAGAAATGCATTTTCAACATCATCAAGCATGGCATGACTTCATTCACCTAGTAGGAAAATGCATTACTTTGCCTTTTTACTTTGGTTTTTTTTCTTCCTTCAAAATTTACTAATACTTGGGTTTTCCTTTCAAATGTTCAAGCTTACTAAACCATTCCCTAAGGATATTGATGAGGTCAAGCAATGGCGGATCGAGTTTTTTATACAACTTCATATAGGGTAGCACATAGCTTTTTGTAAAGTTTTTTATAAAGCAATTGTTATAGTTTGATTAGTTTGTTGCAATTGTAAATAGTTTGATTAGGATGTACATAGTTGAGGTTTTATATGAGTTAGATATTTGAAATGGATATTATTTCAATTAATTTATTTATATTAGTTATTCATTTATATTGATTGTACTATATTAGTTGTAACATCCTCAATTTTAAATCAAGATTAATTAAGCTTAAATAGATTAGTAAAGTGTATCTTTGACGTGTGTGGCCAGAGAGGCCTAGAGGGTGTGTTTGATCTTAATTTTAATTTTAAACACGGGTCTAAAGGAGAATCGAGTCACTTCAGAATAAAAGAGGAAGAATTTTTGAAGGGAGTAATTCTATGCCACGCATCACGGTGTGGGCTTTAGTCCGCCGTGGCGCATACATGATAACATGTCTAAAAGAAGCTTTTTGTGCCATGCGTCGTGGCGCATTGTGCGTCCGCCGCGGCACATGGCTAGAATTTTATAATATTAAGTCATGAATTTGAAGTGAAAAAGAAGAGGAAACAAAAGAGAATGAGAGAGTGACGAAAATGCTAATCCAGGGCTTGAAGGAACTGATTATTGGGAGTAATTAGGAGCTCATAAACACCTAAGATAAGCTTCCTTACTTAAATTTTCCTCTCTTCTTCCATTTTCTTGATGATAGAAGTTAAGGTTTGATTGCCAATGGTGATTTATGGTCCCTAAAAGTTATGGGCCCAAACCCATTGACTTAAATAGAGTTAATGGGGATAGATTGAGCTAAGTAAACTTGATATTTATGATTTTATGATGATTAGTAATTGAAGGACATTAAGTGTCCAAAATTTTCATAAATTTAGTGGTTGCAAATAATGTGGCTACATTAATGCCCATTTAAGAGCTCAATGTTATAAATAAGAGTTATAGGAAGTTAAGAAACCTTATGGGTACTTCTATATGAGTTTAGAGTAAAACTTGAGCATTAAGAAATGATGAAAATGCTAGTGAAAAAATAGCTCAAAATGGATATTGATGTTTTGCATGGTAAATGCTTATAGTATAACTACCATTGGCACCATTCAAGCTTCTGGAAGTCAGGAGCGAATAGTTAAGGGGTGAAACCTTTGACCTCTTAAAGGTTTGAGGTAACCGGAAAAATTCTATCTTATGCTTATGTGTGACTATTAGTTTATTAATTTATGAATTATCATTTGAAATGTATAAAATAAAAGAAATGCAAGTATGGCTTAATTTGTGAAGAAATCCACTAGATCAAATTTGTGAGTTTTACGCCTTATGATGCAAAATTTTCCTTGAGAACAATAGTGGTAGATTTTCATATTAATGTTCACTGGGAGTGCAATGATTTCTACAAATTGAGAAGCAAAATGAATCTTTATTTAGAAGGAGTTCAGTGATGTTTGAAAATAGGAAAGTTTAATGATTTTAAGTGTGAGGTACAATAAAAATAGGAAAGTTCAATGATTTTAAAGGTGTGAGGTACAATGATTGTGAATTGAGAGTTCAATGACTTGTTTGATTTTAAAGTTCCATGAAATGTGTAATGATAAAGTTCAATGAAAGGTGATAATGTAAAGTTCTATAAATTATATATGTGTGAGTTATCAGATGAATGTCCATTACATGATTTAGAGAGGCGGGAGTTCGCCTAGGAAGCGGAGTAGATGATAAATCTATATGATAAGGCCCCATCCATGTGATGGGTTGCCTAGATTAATTCTATCCATATCATTCCACTTGTTCAATGAAGGACCATCCTACTGGTTCAACGAGGTACTCGAACCTAGCTAGCTATCTACTGATTCAATGAGGAAGCTAGTCTAGGGTATATGATACTCCATGGTGTGAGAAATGGGAAAAACTGTGATCCATAAGTGAGATGGGTACACCTTAACCAGGTAATCCTCTTACAAGTGTTAGGCTAGGGAAGTCAACAAACATAGACTATCCCATTGAGTTATAGCTCATGGTTTCATGTTAGAGGAATTAGGAGGATATAAGAGAGGTGTGATCATGCATATAATGAGAAAAGGCCCTTGTTGTCTATATTGTGTCTATAATAGGGATATGTTGAATTGAGTAATAATTTTTGCCATTAGGCTTGTCAATAAATTGTTTGAACAATTTTATTTATATGAAACATGCTAAAAGCATTGTTTTTCCAAGTGAATGCCATTATGTGAGCTAAGTTGTGAATTCTTATTTCAAATGTTTCTCATAGGTTAAAGTAATAATATTTCAGGGAATAGCTCAAGAAGTATGGACGGAGGAAAATACTATAAGGCTTAGGATCATGATCTAATTGCAATAGCCCTTTTTTATTTTGGGTAATTTATGTATATGATAATTTCGATTGCCAACTAGGATTTTCCTTTTTATTACTTACTCACATTAAGTGAAATATAAATTGTAATGATATTTTGGGCCCTAAGGAGAGAGTTGATTATTATGTATTATGTTGATAGGACCAAAATACTAATGCAAGTGAGAGTAGTGAATATTATGTAATGATCTGGGAAATCTTGATGAAATTTATGGCAACTATCCCTACCTATGTTTTTGGGTTAAGGGATTGAGTACTGAAAATTTAATCTTGAATCATTTCTTGTGTTATGGCGCATTGCATGAGTTAGTTTTGATGAGTTGTATGTGGTCATATTATTGCTGGTGGCTTTTAGTCTTTGATTTTGGTTAGGACACTTGAAATTTGTGAAATTTATCGTAATAGTATAAGTTTTGAAAAGGTTTTGTTTTAAAAAGAATTTGAGCCTGAGACTAATGCCATTAGTTATAGTCCAGAAAGAGCTTTCCGTAAACTCCTAGTTCACGTCATTCGGGCGTCGGACAAAGATTTGGGGCACGTCGGAAGTTGGCCATAATGTTGTCAAATTGACAACAGAATTCACTGTCAAATTCGTGCATCGGCGCCGCAGCATATGGCGTCATGAGCCACAACGCATGTCATAGAGGTGAACAAGCTGCAATGCATATTCAACGAGCCACAGCGCACGCCTTAAAATTTTCAAAATTTTTCTTTTTTAGATTTCTGCACCAATGCACTCACCTATGTGATAATCCCTTGCTTCCGCGTATTTATGAACTTTAATTTGCCTCTTTTCAAGACTTGATTTGACTCTAGATTTATAATCTTAGGGCCCCCATTTTGTTAACCAATGAGAATTCTGTATTTGATTATTACTATTGTCTCATTTTCTTAATTACTTGAGATTTGGCTTTTAATTGTGGGATAAAAGGAGGAGGATATTGCATTAGACTGGCTAGTTTTTATTTGCAAGTTATATGAAAAATTTCCCAAGAAAATAGGGGGTTCTAAATAAAAAAATGAAAATGTTAAAAAAAGGAGTACTTTCTATATTAGTTACCACATAACTGGTTTAAAAAATTACTTTCTCAATTAGCTATGATTACACAGCCAGTTTAAAATATGATTTTTTTTTATGCTATTCTGGGTCAACTTTCTAAATCAGATAAACAATTGGTTTAGAAAAATAGTTTAGAAAGTCTCAAACTTTTTAAACCAGTTATATCTAAACTAGTTTAGAAAAACTTTTCTGTACTAGTGCATGTACAAATATAAATGCTAGAAATAAAAAAATATGTTCAAGATCAATATTATTATTTTATCATTTGAATGCCTAAATTACATGAGGGATACATTAAATAATATTTTTAAAAAAAAGCATATTGCAAGGCTTAACTTCAACCATGAAAAGAATTTAACAAACTACTTGATGTTGATATAAGATAATAAGAATAGAGTAAAAACTATATAAAGAGATGCATAAAACAATATTTGTAAAGATTAATACAAAAGTATGACATTATTTTTAGAGTATATGAGCAAATTTGCCCATAAACTACAAGTTCAAGGTGTGTTTTGGACAAGGATAGATCCAAAAAACAACTTTATGTGGGTCTAAATACAAGATTACATAATAGTAGGAGGCCAAATATTTTTAGCATTTTTTAAAGTAAAAATAAAGAAATTTTTTTAAAATTTTGTGACATATGGGGCAAGTAATGGCTTCAATCCATCTTGATCTAAGACCCTAAACTCATCTTTTGTATAATATTTCCTTTTAACTTTGAAAACAATATAATCTGACCCCTGCCATTAATAAAAGTTAACTTTAATTGTTAATTAACCAAAAACTTTTACAAAAAATGATCGCAAAATTATAAAAAAAATAACCTAAAAATTTATTGGCCTTTTTAGTAATTTGTGGGTTGTTTACTATTAATTTTGTGTCTATTTTTTATAATTCTTAAAATTTTTTGTCATTTTCTAGTCAATTAATAGGTAAAAAATTAACTTTGACTTAACAGAAAAGGGTCAAATTACACTGTTACACAAAAGATGGTTTTAAAGGTCTGGACGTTTCTGAACCTATTGTTTAAGGGACAATTTGCTCATTTAACCATATATTATATAAATTAATTACATATACAAAAAATTTTGCTCAAAAACTTACATATATAAAAATAATTATAATTAATATACTAATTTCTCATAAACTTTTTAAAGGGGAGAATAACAGAGAGGTCCCTTTTAATTCAAATTAGTCCTAAGCACCAAATTTAAAAATTTACAAGTTCAGCTCGCAATTGTACGATTTCATTACATGAATTTGTAACTTTATTGCAAATTTTAATTGAGAAAGTAAATTTATTTATTCTTCAACCATATCAAAATTAAAAAAAATAAGTTATAAATTTATCATAACAAAGTCAAAAAATTGAAAGAAACGAACTTGTAAATTCCTAAAGTCTGGCATTTAAAACATAATTTTGAATTAATTAATCCTCTTAAGACCTATAGATCATTCTCCTTTTTATAAAATATCATTTATTATAATACCATAAAATAATAAGAAATCATGGTTCAATTTCATGCTTAACAATATTGTTATTTTTATTTTTTAACTAAGTTTACAAAAAAGTTGAGAAAAATACATCATTTTCTCAAAATTTTTGGTAGATATTCTCTCATGATTCGTCAAGAGAACTTTCTCTCAAAAATTTGTTAAAGAAAAACACATGACATGCCTCTCATAAATATTTAAAAAAATAGTTCTTAATTTTCTCTCAGAATAAATTGAGGAGAACTTTCTTTCATATATAACCGAGAGAATAATTTCTTTCTAAATTATTTGAGAGAATTATAAATTTTCTTTCAAAATTTTTTGAGCGACATTTCTCTCAATAAATTTCAAGAGAAATATTGTATAAAATTATTTAATTTTTTTTCTAATTGTTTATTTTTGTCAATATTTTTCTCACGAAAATTATTTGAGGAAAACATTTCCCACCATAACGTGGTCAAATTCTCCTCAAGTTCTCTTGGTTTTCTCTAGAAATTTCTCATTATAATATTGTTCGAGAGAAAGTTCACATGAGAATTTTTCACAGAGATATTCTCTCCAAATTTTTTCCCGAAAGAAAATGTCAAAAAAATCATGGTGTGTTGTAGTCTTTGGCTATTCTGTTTGCTTTGTTTGTCCGACTTTGTATTCTTCTTGCTTTGTTACGTGTGGAACTTAGAGTTCTGTTGGCCAAAAAAATTAACTAATGTTAAAATTTAATAAATTTTAATTTTGCCCGCATTGAATAAGATATTTTTTTTTCACAAACATTCAATGGAGGGTAAAAAAAGAAACTTATGGTAAAAACTCAATGGCATGTCTTTTAAATAAGGTCAAAAAAAA